>NC_056727.1:273552292-273614792 GCF_019279795.1 Protopterus annectens
GAAATTTACCTCAAGAGCAAAGCATTTTACTGTCTTTGAAATCCAGTAAAGCATTTAGCAGCTTATTTCCTTAAGAATGGAGGTGGGGTGGAGACAACATAGAAAAGCATAGACGGTTTCAATTATTGCACTAATTTACTTAAAATGTTAAAGGAATAACAGGTTTTGGATAATTGTGCATTTTTTAAGAGAAGAGTGGAACTATATCTAGCATATTTGACTGACTGCAATCCATAGTGACAGAGCAAAATAAAAGGAGAGTTCCTAGTCCAATAATCAATGGTAACAGTGTTTAGCGGTATTTGTAACAATTGTTAGAAACACCCTTAAGTGCTATTACCATTGGGTCTCTTGCTAGATAAGTGCATTAAAAGTTTGTTTTTCCTGATATTGGAGTGTAATCTTAGTGCTAAATGCACTACATACCTATTTTGCTCCTCTAAATTCTTAGAACACCTACCAAAACATTCATAAAGAGTTTTCTGTTTTTATTGTACAGTTCTATAAATGGAGGGTATCATAACTGACATGAAAAAGGGCACAGGTCATACAGTTGATTCTTAGAATGGCAGCAGACAGCAAGTTTACCTTAAAACAGCAGACAGTGAAACTTAATGTTGCAGCTTTAAGGCATTAGTTTTTCAGGGAACTTTGCTCCATGCCATACACTAATGAGAGAGCACTACTACAGCCCTGCTACTGAGGTACACCATCTCCAAAATTATTGTGCATCAGAGGGTGGGGAAAGCTCCAAGGTACTTCAAGCTTTGACTTTTACTTGCTCACCATTTTCAGTACACATGTGCTACTCTGAAAAACTAAAACAGAGTATGGCTCCCTGCTACAGTCATCCCTCTCCATAAAGGGGGAGCAACTACAGATCTTGGGAACTATTGCCCCATTAACCTGATGAGTCTGGTATGTAAAGCTATGCAGCGGATCACTGGACCAGCTTAACAAAGATATATGCAATTGCCAAACACTTGACCCCACGCAGTTTGACTTTGTCAAAGGGAGATTCTGCCTGCTGAACCTGGCTGACTTCTTTGAGGCAGTCATCAAGGCTGTGGATGAGGGTAAGGCAGTGCATACAGCCTACCTTGACCTCGCCAAGGCCTTTGATACCATTCCCCACTCAGGTATTATTGATAAACTCACCAAACTAGGCATCAATCCTTATACCACTAGGAGGGTTGCAAATTGGCTCACAGACAGGACCCACAGGGTGAAAGTTGTGGATTCCAAGTCAGACTGTCGAACAGTCATGAGTGCAGTCCCACAGGGGTTGGTCCTGGCCCCTCTCCTGTTTGGCATCTACTTTTCAGAAGTCCAGGCCAACAAAGAGGGACTCTGGCTGACCAAGTTCACTGATGACTGCAAGCAAGTAGTCATTATTAACTCCCCAAGTGATGCAGACTTCCTACAAAAGGGCCTCACTGAGACCAATGACTGGTGTTGGAACCATGGCCTTAAGCTTAACTCCAAAAAATGCATTATCATTCCCTTTAGAAAAAAATCAGTTCCCACTAATTACCATGTCGATGGGAGCCCACTGAATACTGAAGGGGCCATAAGAGATCTGGGCAACCAGGTCGACAGCAACTTCACCTTCGATCACCACATTGCCACTGTGGTCAGAATGTTCTTCTATGTGGCACCTCTCATAACCAAAGGTTTTGCATCCAGGAAGAAAGAGGTCATCATCCCTCTCTACTCATCCCTCATTAGACCAGTCATCGACTATAATGCTTCGTTTGACATGTACCTGATCAGACACCTTCAACAGCTGTAGACACCACAAAAGTACCTCACAGAAAGGATATTAGGTCTTAAACACATGTTCTACATGGACAGACTCAAGAAATATCAACTGTTCTCAGTCTCTTATCATCTACTTAGAGTTGACCTCTGCTTGACTTAAAAAGCGATATCTGACCCAGCCCAACTTGAAATGCTGCACCTAAAGAAATCCTAATCCCCCCGGGCCACACGCTCCAGAAATCACAACCTCATTACCACAATCAACAGAACATGCTGGAGGAACAGGTTCATCAACCAGAGACATCCCATACTCTGGAACAGGTTTCCCAGTCATGTCAAGCAGAGCACCTCACTGGCCCTCTTCAAGAGAAATCTTGACGAGTGGATGGGTAACAGAAAGTTCACCCCAGGGGTCACTCGTGTTGTCCTACTGGATAGAGACTCTGTGAACTAACATCTGGTGGCACGATATCAGGGCAATTTTTTGGGGCTAGGCTTGTAAGAGCTCCAGGGAGCATTAGCCTAGTACACACCTATGAACCTATGAACTCCATATTAAGCTCTAGCATTAGCATGGTAAAAAGTAAGTAGTGATGTTCTATTCCAGTACAAGATTCAGCACTGTATTCTGTATTTTTACTTCTCTTTAAAATACCCAGATGCTGGTTATCTGAAAAATTATCAATTTCTGTTCTGATTAATGTGGTTAAAAGCATATTTCACATTATATAATACTAGACAACATAAATTCTGATAATAGTCAAAATAGCTTGAATACACAATTTCAAAATTTTTTGAAGGTAAGAGATATGAACAAATGACCCTTATCAACACCAGGTGTTTCAGCTAATTGGCAATTCTGAATGCCTATGACTTGTTTTGTCATTTTAATGGACAATTTCAGGCCAATAAAGCCAAACCCCACTAACTGTGGGCATGCATATGTTGGCCTTGTTATGACCTCATCAGCACAGCACAAGCAGAGTGTTTGACTAAGCATAAGAAACACAGGGCTGTTATACCCAGCTGATGTCCATTATCATTAGGGTGACTACAAAATATCCCAGATAACAAACTAAAATGAGTGAGAAGGTCACACGGAAAAACAATTAGTAAAAACTAAATGAAAACTCCAGCCAAGATGGAACTTCCAATGACTGACCAACTTGGCTGGAGTTTTCATTTAGTTTTTACTAATTGTTTTTTCTGTGCGACCTCACTCGTTGTTTTAGAAGGTAAGAGATATGAACATAACACATTGAAACTACAACTCTCCTCAAAGTAATTAATCATTCAAAAAAAGCAATACAGACTATAAGAATATATTAAAGATGTAAATCTGTAACCCAGTTAAATGCTATTTCCTACTGATGGAGTGCAGAAATACTCCTTTACAGGATTTATGTTATCCACCTTTTCAGTGATTATTGCAGAGATTCCTTAAATCTAAATTTCTGACTGTATAAATTGCTGGAAATAAATAAAGATAAAGAGATACTTTCTTTTACGACTCTCTTTGACTTTTCACAGCTGACCACCAACTGAACCAATGTCCTTTTCTCATCCAGTGGGTCTACTGGACTTTAGACTAGAGTCCCACTAGGCTACACCTGATCCACATATGGAGATGGCGATAAAACTGAGGATACTAGGACAATGTCACAGTGGGTGTTTTCCTAATTCCCCCAATCATACATATTTCCATTGTGTACGAAGGGTTTGCAAATAGTGGACTCTATGGAATCTCAACCATACCTCTGCATATGCCTCTGTTGGAGACATATTCCCCTACAATCATGCCCATGTCCTCCAGCATGCCATAGTGCATCTGAGAGCACCCCCTCCCCCAAGAATGAGTACATCCTTCCATCCATTCTGCACCATCAGTTGTCTGAGTAAATAGTAAAACCAGGATTACCTGGACCACAAACAGGGCCTTAGCCTTCTGTGCTGTTTGTGCAGGCTTAATTATAGGATCATAGGATTATAGTAGATTGCTAGGCTATCGACCCAGAGGTCATTTTAAGCCCAGCAGTTTCAACCCAATCTAATACCATAGAGGTACTAGTCAATACCCAAGACTGCATTTAGTGATGACTGCCCATTTTCAGGAAGGTTGTGAGCATTATCCCTGGCAAGAATTTATGGTAGTGTATGGGAGCTAGCAAGTTAGGCTGGTGCACGGCAAGAGCACTTGTTAGACCCAAAATCAGAAAAAAGGCCAGCACCAAGGAAGGTTCAAAAGTAGTTTAATAAAACTGAAACTAGACCGGTTTCAGCAGCAAGGCTTTCATCAGTAGTATAGTCAGCAAAAAGCACTTAGTCATCATCTTATATAATGTTCTTTAAGGCATCTATATGACATCACTTCCTGATATGTCAAAAATGCAAACAAGGCAAAAGTAATTGAAAAATACAATCAAGGCAAAAGTAATTGAAAAATACATAGTTCAGTAAACAAAAAGTTTGCCTGAGTTGCATGCATATCTCCAGATTATAATGAAAAATCCAAAGAGACACAGTATGCTGGTATATCAATGATAATAAACAAACTTAATAAGAAACATACAATAAAGGGTAAATGCCCAAAAATAAACCCGAAACAAAAGTCAGGTTATAAGAATTCTGGTGTTGAATACCAGCCACAGTATCCTAAAATGATCTGAAATGCAAAAACCTAAGCAATGCAACCTGATAAGAAATAAGTACATATACGTAATGCAAGTGATGGTTAATTACAAATTATAATTTATCATTTAATCCAGGAGGGAAAAGCCCCCCAAGTTTAATGATCCACCTTTTTACTTTGGTATTTAGGATATCATGCCAACCTGTTTTAAAAGATCGATTCCCTATGATATGATCAATGATGGTGAATGTAAATTTGGCAGTGGGATGTTTGATAACATGTCTATATAGTGCATTAGTTAATCTTCTGTTGACATTAGAAACATTAAGTTTGTTTATTATCATTGATATACCAGCATACTGTGTCTCTTTGGATTTTTTCATTATAATCTGGAGATATGCATGCAACTCAGGCAAACTTTTTTGTTTACTGAACTATGTATTTTTCAATTACTTTTGCCTTGATTGTATTTTTCAATTACTTTTGCCTTGTTTGCATTTTTGACATATCAGGAAGTGATGTCATATAGATGCCTTAAAGAACATTATATAAGATGATGACTAAGTGCTTTTTGCTGACTATACTACTGATGAAAGCCTTGCTGCTGAAACCGGTCTAGTTTCAGTTTTATTAAACTACTTTTGAACCTTCCTTGGTGCTGGCCTTTTTTCTGATTTTAAGAATTTATGGTGCCTCATCCACTCATCCAGGTTCCTCTTCAACAGTATCATAGAGGTGCTCTGTTTCACATGAATAGGTAGTCTGTTCCAAAGACATGGCAGTTGCTAGGAGATAAATCTGTCCCTCCAGCATGTCCTATTTAAGTCACAAGCCATATTTAAGTCCCTGGAATGGGTAGCCCTAGACCCATTTGATTTATGGATATGCAGTAAGTTCATTAGGTTTGGGTCTTGGACTGCTCAGTAGGCCAGGCATAAGTATCCCCTAAGAAATCTATATGATACAGAGTACAGTGACAGGGATTTTAGTCGGTCCATGTAAGACACATGCAGGAGGCCTTTTATTGTCTTTGTTAGAAATATTGGAGGTCTTTCTAATTGCTATAGATTCTTATTATGGTACATACTGAATGGTGCATTATACTCAATTATGGGATGGATAAGTGCTGAGTACAGGGTGGATTATAACTTATTTTGTTCTTGAGAAGATACCTTTTCTAATCAAGTGAACTACGTGGAAAGCTTACCTTACTATGGTAGACATATGGTGATTGAGGTTAATGTCATGGTCAACCTGTGATCCCAGGTCCCTTACCACTTTATGGGTACTTAGGGTTATTGTTGTTGTTGTTATGTCTTTTGGCTTTTCCCGGTTAGGGGTCGCCACAGCGGAACTCCAGTCCGCTAATGATTGGCAGTAGATTTTTCATGAACGCTGACGTGCCAGTTTGACATTCAACCTTCAACGAAGGCATGCCCATTACGCATGTCTTTCGAATGCCCACCCAACCGCGGGGATGACATGCAGACTCCACACAGAAGGCACTCCCCCCACTCCAGCCGAGAATCGAATGGGAGAACCTCTTGCTGTGAGGCAACAATGCTACCACTGCATGGGGTACTTAGGGTATTGTTATTGATTTGGTAGTGTGAAGGGACATTGTTAGTGCCAAAGGGAATGATGATGCATTTCTTTCCATTCAGTTTTGACACCATGACTAATACACAAGTCATTGGTCTGTGTAAGACCATCCTGGAGATACTGGCATCATTTGGGGATTCAATGATTGCACCTAGTTTGCATTGATCTGCAAACTTGGTCAGCCACAACTCTTTAGTTTTGACCTGAACTTCTGAGAAGTATATACCAGATAGTAGTAGGCCAAGCACTGACCCCTGTGGCACAGCGGTGGTAACAGGTCTCCTGATTGATGTGGAGTCACCCATTTTGACAGTGTGTGTCTGGTTTGTGAGCCATTTGGTGACCCATCTTACAATGAAGGGGTTTCCACTCAGTTTGCTAAGTTTATCAGTAATGCCTGAATGTGGGATTGTGTGGAAAGCCTTTGCCAAGTCAAGGATTGCTGTGTGCACAGATTTGCCCACATCAATTTCCTTGGTTACATATTCAAAGAAATCCACTATATTTAACAGGCAGACTTGGGTAGGGTCCAGGGTTCAGAGGTCACTAATTTTCTTTATTTATGAGGTCCACAATGATACATTCTATGGCCTTACGGATGGGTCTGTAATTCCCTGAGTCTGTTGCTACGCCACCTTTGTGGAGGGGAATTACTGTAGCTCTTCTCCATTCCACAGGAACAAACCCTGTGGTTAGGCTATGTTTGAAAAGGGTGCTTAGTGGTTATGATAGTTCATGTTTTATTCTGTTTAGAAGACAGCCTGGGTTATCATCTGGCTCCATAGAGGCTGTGTTCTTTGCCTTGGACAGAGCTTTGATGACCTACTCTTCAGATATGTAAGGTGGGGCGGAGACTGGGGGAGGGCGTGTTGTGAGTTAGGAGGCTATAAGGGAGTGAACATTTTGCCAAACCTATACACTAGCAGGTTCACTATCTCTGTGGATCAGTGTGTTTGATACCGTTAGCCACCAGTTCTGCACATGCTTGGGTCTTACCCTTTAAGTTACATACATAGTGGTAAAAAGCCTTGTGGTTATCCTTGGCACTACTTGCTATGTTTCTCTCAAATGAGCTCTTGGATGATTGGACAAGTTGCCTTCTTTGTCTGTTAAGGCTGAGGAGGGTGCTTTTCCATTGTTGGGTCCTTGTCTTTGTTTTCTTGGATAGCAAATTTTTGCATTTATTGTAGAATTTGTTGATACTGGAAGTCACCATGGCAGCTTGATTTTACTTGGAGTTTTGGCTTTGATTCTACCTGGTACAGCCAAGTTTATACACGTATGCTAGTGACTGTACAGGGCTTTAGTGTAAGCTTTGGCAAAGTTACCACTTTCAGTTTGGGGTGGGGCTTGAAATACTTTTATACCTTTACCTAGGAGAGTATAGTATGCCTTGGTGAAGTTTTTTAGTCTTATTTCACCCTTTATGAGCTCTGGTTTTAGTATCACTTCAAAGGTGACTCATTTGTCATCAGTTTTAACTAATGTGGGGCTAACAGTTGCAGCAGTGCACCTGTTTGACGTATTGGTAAGGACCAGATCTAGAATGTTTGTTCCTCTTGTTGGGGTAAGGACAATTTGCTCCAGGGCGTTTGAATTCATAAAGTCAAAGAACCTTTCTGCTAGCAAGTTTGGGCTAGAGTAAGTTTCCCAGTTGATGGTGGGATAATTGAAATGCCCCATAAACATTGTGTTTGGTAAAATTTAGATTGTCTTCAGTTTAGATAAGTAGGCTTTGTGGGTGTCGTGACCCATGGAGGGAGATCTATAACTGGCTAGGGCTTGAATGGGAGTCTTAGCGACTGTAACCTGGACTTGGAGTAACTCCATGGAGTTGCCCAGTCTAACTAGATGTGAGGTTAATTTATCTCTAATATAGACTGAAACAACATCTCGTTTGGTTTTCACACATTCTTTTTGCAGTCTAAAGGTGTGAAAGGCATTGTAGCCTTGCAAGGATAGGGTACTCCCTGAGGCCTTAATCCTTGTTTCTGTGACTGCACAGACATCTACATATTCTAGTGGCAGAAGTACTTCCAAGGTGTGCAGTTTTTGATTTAAGTTCCTAGCATTTAGCAGCATGACCCTTATTTTGTTTTGGTTTGTTAATTTCATGACAGTAATGTTGTTTTCAAGACCTTGCCAAACAAGGCACTATGGGAAGGCAAGATCCTTTGCCAGCAGCTGAAAGCCTAGGAGTGCAAGGTGCAAACCATCTCTGACAAAGCACCGAGGTTTGTCGACCATGGATTCCCAGGCAAACAGCAAATGGATCACCTTGGAATGACACCAAAAACTAAGCCAATTATTGAAATCAATCAGTTTTTGTTTATACTGTGGCATCATTCTAGGTAATGGTCAGATGCTTCTCAAGGCTAGGGACATACCTGCCTGCCATACACAGAAAGCTTGACTATGTCTTTCTTCATATGGTCCAGTGAGGTACATTTCAGGTCATTCACACCAACATGAACTATGAAAGAGTCATAACAGTACTTGTTGCTGAGATACCTGAGTGCCTGTATGATTTGGCGAATCCTGGCACCAGACAGGTAGTTGACTGTGGCTTTCTCCTTGACCAGCCTGGTGAGTGGGACATCCATGTGTCTCACTATTGAGTCTTCAATGACAAGAAAACTTGTTTTTTCAGAGTTACACCTTATGGGCTTGGTGGGTGAAACACTGGTTTTGCTATGTGTCATGGGTGCTGTGGAGACTGTGTTAGCTGTAGCAGACTTGTGTTTTGGAGGTCTCTGGTGCTTTGATAAGTTTTTTTGAGAGAACCTCCATGTATGTGGATTTATGTGTTTGATGCATACTATGTATATGAGTAGTGGTATGTGTATAAGTAGTGGTACTATGTGAATGTGTAGTGGTGGGTGAGTTGCCAACATTCTCTATGTTATGGTTTTGAGGGAGAGAGAGCATGGATTTCTAGATTCTTGGTGTAAATACATCACTTGCATTCTGTACTAGACTGTGTAAAGGTTGTCCGTGAACATGAGGCAATTGCTACACTGCCTCAAGAGACCCAAGTCAACAAGATTGGCAGGAGAAACAAGGGTATTCCAACTGCCCATAATGTTAGATTGAAGACTGCTGTCACTAGGCTTGGCTTTTAGCAAACAATCACTGAGGAGTTCGGTTTTAAGGGAACATTTGTGGAATTTAACTGTCTGGTTTTGGCTTGCAATTGTGCTGTAGTGCACAGTGCTGTGTGATGTGCAAACAAGCAGAAACCTGCTCAGATGCAGGGTCTAAATATCAAAAGCTAAAACTTGAAAAAACTCTTAACAAAATTGAAAAGAACCAATGAGGATGCTTATTCCAAGCCCTAGACTAGCCTCCCTTTACCAGTCAGGTGCCAGTCAAGCACAATTCTCTCACAAATGTGTAGATAGGCCCATTCCAATCCAAGATGGCCTGGAAAATATGCTTAGAGCAAACAAACTACTACAACCAGTTCCAGAAGCAGCAGACCTGGATCTGGATTATGCTACAACTACTAGCATACCTCTCAACTGTACTGAGTTCTTCGGCAAACACCGGTTTTGAGGGTAAAATATTGGGGTGTCACAAATTCCAGAGTGGCCCCTTTAATTTCAGAGTTTTCTGTGTTTTTTTTTTTTTTTTTTTTTTTTTTTATTTATTTATTTGTTTGTTTTTTGGTCCAACCTGATGTCATCACATGCAGCTAGCCATTCTTCATTAATTTAACTTGCTGCAGAGTCGGACCATCAGTCAGGCAGTGTACAGCATGTCTTTATTCCTCCAGCCAGGTAAGGCAAAAAAGACACAAGGCACAGCTTACTTGGGTTGAATTATAGGTGTGGTGTGTTACAGGTTTCAGTGATGAATAGTTGATGTAGTCTCATATGTATTTTTATTAATTTGGGTTGTAGGCTTATTTGTTACTGGAAAGTGACTTATTCTGTTTCAGGCGAGTCAACGCTGTGAGCTAGTTATACTTTTTAGGCCGCGATTTTATTGCATCTGCGGCGTGCCTAACAGTAGAAGATATAAATGGCATGGAAGTGGGCGTTGGTTTGGGTGATTATTATTTCAATAAATCAGTTTTCTCCAGATTATCTTGTACATTGTTGTACTCCCCATGTATTGGGGATATTAGTTAAGATTTTTAAAGCCTTTCATGAGCGTAATTCGAGCTGCTTAGTTTAAGGTATTGTTCTCCTTCTGCATTTAATTTACACAAAAGTGTAGCTAGACTGTTAGTTGTGTCTTTATTAAATTGCTACAGCTGTCAGTGCCTTGGGTTTTGTTTTTCGAGTGGTATCTGGTGGTGGCATTCTCAGAGGCTAGTTGGCTTTCATCTGAGGTTGTGAAGTAAATGTCTCTGACTGCTTTTGAACACCCCCCAAGCTTCCCCATATTTGGATAAGATTGTGCTATGGTTGAGCAGGCTTCTACATTAATGTTTCTGTTTATTTTGGGTAAACGTAGTTTATATTTACAACTAATTTGCAGTGCATGGATTCAGTGGGTAAATATCTTTTGTTGGACTGAGTGTCATCATCTTGTAAGCTGTAGGCATTTGCTTGTTAAGGGTATGCATAAGGTGTATGCTGTGTGTGACTTGCACTACTGTAGGATGTGTTGGATGTTGTTTTCAGTTTAATAATTGAAAACAAACCAATGAGGATGCTTATTCCAAGCCCTAGACTAGCCTTCCTTTACCAGTCAGGTGCCAGTCAAGCACAATTCTCTCACAAAAGTGTAGATAGGCCCATTCCAATCCAAGATGGCCTGGAAAATATGCTCAGAGCAAACAAACTACGACAACCAGTTCCAGAAGCAGCAGACCTGGATCTGGATTATGCTACAACTAATGTCGATCATGCTAAGAGTTGTTGCATTTTCTTTTTATATTTATACAGTGTTGTGTTTTTGCTGATATTGTTTAGATTTGATCCTGGGCAAATGAGTAGTAACCTGGTATCATCATGTAGTGTAGTGCACCTGCTCCGGTATAGCGAGTGGATGCAATGGGTGCTATGGCTGAGGCTCCTTACAAACATGTTTTAATGGTGTTGTTAGTTTCTTGTATGAGAGATTGTATTTGAAAATATTCAGACTAGTATCACACATTTATTCAAAAGCTGCTGTTGTAGGATCATGGAAGCTTGAAGGCAACATTACTTGCCAAGTACCATACTTAAGATGACTCCCTCCACCGCCACCACAATTACACATGTATTTCCAAGAAGGGAAAACATGTTAGACTGGACATTAACTGGAGAAAACCTAGGCAGTTCTTAAGGCTAGTCTTGAAAGGTTAAGCTATTAAGCTAAAACCTGTTGTGTGCTGCTGAAACCTTTGCTTGCATACTTGTAGAAACAGCAGTCAGCTGCTGAAATCTTTTTGCATTCTGTTAATTTTAGAAAGGTGTGTGTGGTTTTCTGGCAAAATCAGTGAGAAATGAATTCACTAAATAATGATAGCCATTTAAGTTTCAGTCTTCCTAACTTTCAGGGAACACATGGTGACACATTTTATTTTAACAACTTTTCTAAGCAATGTTTAAAATGTCTCTGGTTTTGGCACCCCCCCCTCAGTATTTTTTGCCAGATTTCTTGTGCTACATAGTTCTTCAGGGGGAAAAATGCTTAGTAATGCTTATGCCAGGTCTGTTTGTGTTGTTAGTAGCACAGCAGATAGAGTCCTTGCTTTTGATGTAGAAGACTGGGTTCAACTTCCACAGTATGTAGCTAGATTGTTGATATTGTACTGTGTTTTACTTTTAAAAGGGTTGGATGCTGCAGTCCTGAGAATGTCCTCTTTGGTGCAGATGCCTAGTAAACATGAACCTATCAGTTTGCCATCCTTTCCCTATTGCAATATTACTAGCTTATCATTTTTTTAATGTAACATAGACAATTTATTCCTCAAGGGCAACAGGTACTTTATTTGTAGACGAAACAATGAAATATCAAGTTGTTAGCAGCAACCTCTTTAAGTTTGCAGATTTCTTTAATGTGGATTTATTTAGATGATTTTTACTTCTACAGAGATTGCGCATATTTACTGATACTGGTGAATTGTAGAAGTCTGAGTATAATTTTATGATGGAAATGTTCTGAATTGGGCAGTCTTGTCATTATTGGTTCATGCATTTTGTTTTATTCCTTACTGGAAAAATGTTCAAAACAATAAATTTAAAATGCGCTCTAGCAAGTGTGCTGTATTACACAAGGAATATAATTTAATATAATCAGGAAGGTATATCAAAAGAACACAAGTATGTTTCATATATAAGGGGGGCCTATGATTTGAAAACACCTCAAAATAATCTTTATCTGCCACTGGCCAGATGTATTTTCTTTGAATGTGCGTTTCAATGCTGTTTCAATGAATGTGAGTTTCAAGGACAGAAAAGTTTTTATACTAAGTCTGTTTTCATTGTGAGACTGTATTGCTTTGTTTAGCAGATCTCTATTAGTGTTTGTGCTATAAAATAAAAGTTTTAATGAAATCCAAATAATCATTGTAGAAGTAGAGCAGTATGTACATTACAATGTTTATGGTAAATGGGGTGAAATAGTCAAGGAGTGGGACATTGATATCCCACAATTCTTTCAGGATGGGCGGGGTTACCTAATTATATATGCAAATTTTATGTTAACCAGCGTACAGATTTGTAACTATTTTTCATGGGCCTTTGTCTAGATTTTTGATGTTTCCAGGTTGAGAGGTATGACTATTAGCTACCCAAGTTTCAGTGGGAAATACTATAGAATATTTAACACAGCAGGAAAAATAGCAGTAATGATAAAGAGATACTTGAAAAATGAACAAGAAAGATAAACAGCCCAAACATTTTGCAATATCAGAATTACAAAAGATTTGTCTTCTTTAAAAGACAAGCAGCTCAAATATTTTGCAATAACAGAATAACAAAGGACCTGTCTTCTTTAAAAGAATTAGAGTGAGTTAGGATGAAAGTGCCCAGCAATGCCACAACTTTCACAAATGATCCTATTGAGAATTTAACAGTAAAGGTACAGGATGATATAGATGAACCATGATTATATCTCATATACAGAGGGGACAGTAAACACTTTAGCAGAACTCAGGTGATAACAAAGCTTCATGAGAACACCACTGACTACCAACAAGATGTCTGTAGCACTGTCCAAGGTGACAGAATCGTCCATCATGTCTTCACCTCCCTCTCAGAGTGCCTGAGAAACTGTTATGAAAGACTGAGGCTTCAACTTGCTAACATCACACTTCTTGTAGTCTAGGGCTCTTTTCCCTAACCTTCATTTACCTGCAGTGTGACACTGCACAAGATACTTAACTAGACAATATTCTAGGAAGTTGGACATGCAGCTAGACTCCTCAGTGGTCTCCTGGACTGGCAACATTATGAAAACTGCTTCAAAGGCTTTGGCAGAAAAAAACTTGCCATCATACAATTCTAGCAACTATCTTTCAAGTCAAGGAAGGTTGTTAGGGCTTTAGTCCTAACCATTTTGCTTTTGCTTTTTTCTCTCCTACTTTGTTTCACTATTATTCATTACAGTGCTATATGTCTCACTTCTAAACATGGGGTATATCATTGGTCCTTCTTTCTGGTTACATTGGATCAGAATGTAATAAGATATTAAAAGTAGCATTCCAGCAAAGTCAATTGCTCATCAGAAAACACACATGACTTGGATGATGGAAAATAAAAAAGCTATGGGTTCTGTCCTCAGAGCAGTTGCTTGGATTTATTTTCCAATAATAATAGTGCTGCACTCTTGAGTATAAATTCATAGGTTCATAGGTAAGTACCAGGATAGCTGCCTTTCTTTGTCATTTTATGCAAAATCATGTTCCTTTTTTTGCTCGAAATAACATATGTCATTTGGTTATAGAATGGCCTAACCCATCCCGTGTTTGATAATTATATATATTACCCCTAATGATAATAACTGCAATCATGCCATAGATAATTTGAGAGGATCCATACATGAGATAAAGCATGTAAGAGCTGCATCTGTCCATTAGTAGGACGGGGCAGTCTCGGGGTAAATTTTCTGTTTCCCATCCATAGGTCTAAGTTGTGGATGGAGAATCTGTTCCACAGCAGTGGTATCAACTGTGAAATATACCTGTCCCTCCAAACCATTCTGTTGGTGTTGTGAAAGAGGTTTTGATCCCTAGACAGAGTATTTCTGATGTCATTTAACTTGCTGATATACATTAAATCCATCAGTAATGGGTCATGGATGTCTTGTATGACAGACAGAGGTCACATCTTAGCCATCTGTAGGACACTGAGTATTTTGACAAGGCTTTGAGTCGGTCCATGTAGGACATGTTGTTTAGGTCTTGTATCCTTTCAGTAAGGTATCTCTGTGTGCATTATAGTTGTTGTTTGTGTTCTTTGTAGGCAATATTAAACCAATATTCCATCTGCATGTAAACTGGTAGATGTAAAATATTTCATGGTACTTACTAAAAAGAGTAGTAACAATTTAACATTTCAAAATCAATCAAGAACTCATTTCTGACATTATATATCAAAAATCAATACTCATATATCATTCTTAGAAATATTCACCCCCTCTTGGTTTTAATTATATTTAATTTCTTAATTGGGATTAATTTACAACATCTTCTGTAGCCTTTTTATCCACCCACATTTTACTACACAAGCCACTGAGCATTTTCACTTCCAAATCAATCAAAGTAATACCAATAATTTTGTATAAACTAGCTACATCCAGTTAGCATAAAACTCATAAATAATAATTTCTTCTCTTAATTCTGCTCTATTTTCTGTCTCTAATACTCTGTCCAGTTTATGCCAAAAAACTTATTTGTGCTACAGTCAAAGAAAACATTAAATATTGCTTCTTCTATTCCACACCCATGCTTCAAGCAAACTCTTTCCTCTTTTGTCGTGTATTCATTTCACTTTTAACTGATAACTTTCTGTGTGATAATCTCATCAAAACTCCCATATCTCCACACCTTTTTGAAAATTCAACCTACTCATTATAATACTTCCTGGACTTTTATCTCCAATATAGTCTAAGATTCTACTAAATAAAATTTCTTATGGATATTTGCAAATTGGTTACTTCAGCTAATCGACTCTCTACTATATATGAGCTGTGAACTGAACATTTTAACAAGTGCGACAACTTTTTTGGTTGTATTTGTGGATCAGTCCTATTTGTAGGTAGTCATAGCAGTGGACCACTAATGTACATACAATATTTTGAAGGTGTTTACTATTTTCATTGACTTAAATTTTCTACAGCTGAAACTGCACTAAACCGTGTTTTAATTTTTTTAAATTTTTTTTCGAATATCTGTGAATAATCCTTTGAGCAGAAATGAAACATAGTGTTTTGAGTGGAGTGTACAAGAGAAAAAGAGCTGCAGAGGACATGGAGAAAATGTACAAACTTCCAAAATTAACATCCTGGTTGAACCCAGGTGCAATGTAATCAGCCACTAATACTGCTCCTTCAAACACAGCATCCACATTTACATTCACCCCTGCATCCAATCATCCAGTTCCAGCAAACATGCCAGTGGTATCGTTACCTGTTCCTACTGCTGGGGGTATTCCACAAGAGGAAATATCCAAAGATTTGCGGCTATGGAACATTAATGATACTAACACAGTACTGGATTTGTAGTGGGCTGTCATCATGTCCGAATCATGATAGAAACTTTTCAAACTCATGCAGATTGTATAAAGGACTTGGAGGAGAGACTACTCAGACAAGGTATTTATCAAAGAATGTGTTAAAAAGTCAACTGTGGGAATGGCAAGTGTGGAAAGTGTGAATGGCTCCTTGTTTCACATTGCCAAGGTCATTGTACTGCTTTGTATGTCATCTGTTGTCCAAGACAGAGTCTCCCTTTGTTACGTCAGGATTCAATGACTGGAAACACAGTAATGTAATTGTAGAACATGAAAACAGAGAAGAACATCGTTAAGTGCATGACAGCATATTTGATCTGACATAAAGAAACTGAAAGTGCATATGCTTTGTTATTTGAACATCATCTCTCAGAGCAGGAGTACTGGCATAAGTGTTGACGTGTGTTTTTTGTAATTTGCTTTCTTGCCTCTAGAGCTTTGCCATTTCATGGAGAAAATCAAATTATTGGGTCAGCAAAAAATGAAAACTATTTAGGTATTCTAGAGCTGTTGAGTGAATTTTACCTTTTTTTGGAAGAAGATCTCAAACTATATGGAAATCGTGGAAAATGGAACCCATCATATTTATCGGTGATCGTTTGTGAGGAATTTATTGAATTAATGGTGCGTCATGTTTTTGACGCTATTCTTGAAAAAATAAAAGAGTCAAAGTATAACACAATAAGTGTGGATTCCACTCCAGACATCTCACACACTGATCAACTGACATTTGAGGATGTGAGCCTGTGAAATGTTCCATTAAGTTCATCCCCATTTTTTCTCATGGAGTAAAGAATCCAGCAGATACTGTTGTGGATTTCCTTAATGAAAATAAAATTCCACTATCAAACTGCCCTGGTTAGTCATATCATAATGCTTCAAATATGTCTGGATGCTATACTGGATTGCAAGCACAGATTCATCAAATGAGTGAGTTTGCTATCTATGTCCCCTGTGCTGGACACAGCCTGAACTTGGCAGGAGTAAAAGCGGTAGATTATTATCTACAGACTGTAAAATTTGTTGACTTTGTTCAGTGTTTGTATTCCTTTTTTTCTGCTTCTACACATAAATGGAATGTTCTGGCATCATCTTTAGGAAAACATGTTGTGGTCAAGCATCTGTCTGACATGAGATGGTTGTCACATTTTGATGCTGTTCATGATCTGTATGGGGGATTCTGGATTCTATATCAGCTGACACGGAACAGGAAGTGAACACAAGGCTAGAGGCAGAAGGACTGTGTGAGAAAATGGAGAACTTGGAAATGATCTTTCTGACAATTGTTTGGAATGACATTCTTGAAAGAGCGAACAAAACAACTAATGTCCTGCAGTCAGAAGATGTGAGCATACTTGTTGCCATGAATCTTTGAGTCTCTAAAAACCAATCTTCAGAGACAAATTTAGTGAATGCGAATTAAAAGCCAGGAGTAGGTGTCCAAATTCAGATTTTAGCTATGTGAAAAAACAGCAATGAAATGAAGTGTGCGCCTTACTAGATATGATAGATCAGAAGAAGAGGTACTTCTCACTATAAGTGAAAAGTTCAAGGTAGAAACATTCCTTTCTGTTCTAGACTTTCTTATCTTTGAGCTGACAAAACAAACAGAAGCTTATTCATTGATTGTAAATCCGTTTTCCTTCTTCAGTGAATTGAATATAACTGGTTCTCTCAAGTTAAATGAAAAGAGTGAAAATCTGGCTGTGTATCACAAATACCTTTATCATGCTGACCTTTTAAATGAATGTACTCATCTCAAGCACAACATTGTTGGTGATGAAAATTGTGAGACTCTCCCTGCATTGTACAGAAAAATTATTTCAGACAGCTTGAAATCTGTGTTTCCCAATGTTAAAATTACACTTGGAGAATACATAATGTGTATGTTGGTTAAGATCTGTGCAGGAGAACGTTCATTTTCAAGATGGAAACTTATAAAAAATAAGCTTTGCAGCACACTGGGGCAGCAGTGTTTGGAATGGCATTCACTTACAGTATATGTATGGAAAATTATATCCTCAAAACAGTGTAAGAGACTTCTCTGTGTGGAAGATTTTCAGTCCATATATTTCTAGTTAATCACTGTATATTAATCAGATCAGACAATAGTAGTAGATGTAGCGAACGTAAACTCGTCAAGTCAAAAAGTAATAATAGAAAATATATAATTCTACAGCATTACTAAGTATTCAAAAGTAATCCAAGCAAGGCAGGCAGTCTGTTTCCAGTCGAAAATCCTGTACACAGACAAGCGATCCAAGTAAAACAAAAATAGAGTAATAATTTCCTCACAAGCTTTCTAAATATATATATAAATATACTTTTTATCAGGCATGGGAATGGTTTATTGTGCTGTAAAACAAAGTGTTATTGGTACACATGTTAAATTCACATCCCTTCCCCCATCAGTGTGACATTCAAGCTGGTCCTGCCCTACCTAGTAGCTGTCATAATAATATATAGCCCTAATGTACTTTAATGGTACATCTTATTTAACCTAATTATTAAGTAGATTATTAAGTCTGTGATTTTTATACAAGGCAATATACTACATGGCTGGAAATACATCAACCTTAGTTCATTTTGCGATCAAAAATTATATATAAATATATACATATACATTTTGCATGTAAAAATCAGTTTCTATTTTCATAACCTATTGTTAACAAAGATCGCTTTCGTCCTTCTAGACTTCTTCAGATCTGTGTACAAGAACCCTAAAAACCTATATAATTGTATAATTAGTTAGTATTGTTATTACCATCATTTTGAATAAAGTGGAAAAAAGAGAACCAGAAAAAAATAAAAATAAAAAAAATATATATGTATGATGATGGAAACAAAATATACACTTAAATTTCAAATGATTTAAAATGGTGTTTAAAACCAATTTGTAGAAAAAAATAAAATAAAATACAATTAGTCATGTAAACAATGTGGTAATTTTCTAAGTTCCAGTGCACTTTTAATTGAACAGTAGTAGTTTAGTCCAGGCTTTCTAAAAGAGTTCAGCTTTAATTGCTACATGAGCTCATGTTTCTCCAGAATATTTGGGATATCTCCTTCAAGATCACCCATGTCTATGCGATCCAGGATCTGGAACTTAAAACCTGTGTGTCTTTTATGAAGAGAAAGGTGTTTGGCTAGTGCATTATTTTTACATCCAGAGCGGATTTCTGACAGATGACATGAAATCCTTCGCTCAGTCTTGCCCACATAGAATGCATCACATTCATTGCACTGTGCCCTGTAAATTACTTTTTTAGTGTTACAGTCACCCCCTGAGTGAGGTTGCTCAAGTACTGATAGACCTTAAAATGTTTGTGAGGAAGCTCAACTTAAGGGTACAGTTTCAT
This sequence comes from Protopterus annectens, assembly GCF_019279795.1. Lineage (NCBI taxonomy): Eukaryota > Metazoa > Chordata > Ceratodontiformes > Protopteridae > Protopterus > Protopterus annectens. Next base: position 273,571,312 of record NC_056727.1, read on the forward strand.
GGCAAAAGTAATGACACTGAAAATAAGCCTATTGATGAAACTATAAAAAGGCCTAGCAGCTATTGTCCACCACTACATCAAACACTAGCTGCTTTCAAAGTGAAATGTGAGATGGATATCAGGAAACTGCTTAAAAAACCTCCAAAGAAAAAACTTTATTACTTAACACAGGGAGAAAGAAAAGCATTGCTCGAGCTAGGCAATGATAAATCCAGGCATGTAATGAAGGCAGACAAGGGAGGAGGTATACTTGTGAATGATACCACTAGCTACAACCAAAAGATAGAGAACATGCTGGAGGATAACAGATTTTATGAGTTATTTGCCATGGATGACATAAAAAGAGCATATGATTTATGGAACACTAATCTCACCACATTATGGGAAAAAAAAACTTATCACTGAAAATCTTTATAATTATTTATGGAGCCAATGCCTACGTTTACCTTACTTTTTTGGAATACCAAAGCCACGCAAGAACAGAGAAGACCCACCTTATAGACCGGTGGTAGCAAGTGGAGGTTCCCTTACTGAAGCCACAGCTATTTACCTTGATTACTTACTGAAACCTCTAGCAGAAAAGAATAAGCCATACATAAGAGATTCAATGGATTTTTTGAAGAAAATAAAAAACATTACAGTGGAAGCTGACAGTATTTTGGTAACTATTGATGTGGAATCCTTGTACACAGTGCTCCCTCACAATTACTGTATAACAGCAGCTATGGAGTCTTTTAAGAAACATAATCAGGGTACACAGGCACAACTGCAAAAGTTAAGCAAGCTCATTAATCTTGTACTGGACTTCAATTTCTTTACTTTCAATGGCAAACACTACAAACAAAAAACTGGTATAGCAATGGGGGCTGCCATGGCTCCCAGTATAGCTAACATAGCCCTGGGCAAATGGGAGGAGGACTTTGTGTTAAACAACACAGACTACATGCAGCATATCACATGCTATTTAAGTTTTATTGACGATTCCAAAGACATGCATCTGGAGCATTTCTCCCCGGGCCTCCGCTGAAAACAGGCTCTGTGGAACCTAGTCGGACTTTCCCGGTCAACAAATGATAAATAAATAAATAAATAAATAAATAAATAAATAAATAAAATGTCTTTATTGTGCGGGAAGGTGACACCTTGCAGCTTGGAGATTTTATCACTTACCTCAATCAAACAACCCCCTTCCTGAAGTTTACCTCTTCCCATAGCTGTACTTCAACCACTTTCTTAGATATGCAGATTTCCAAGGACACCAACAATAACAGAATCACCACTGATCTATTCAGAAAACCAATGAGGGTTAACTTATTACTCCACAGTAAAAGTCTACATCCTACAAAAAACAAGTATAATGTAGTGAAATCCCAAGGCTATAGATTAGCTCGAATTACCACAGAGATGGAACCATTTTTGAGAAACCTGAATAACTTTGAGAATGATTTTCTAGTGAGAGGCTATGAAAGTCAGATGTTAAAAACCATCCTGGAACCCATTATAGAACTGAAAAGGACTGAAGCACCTTCACTCAACCTCCCCAGTAGAAAAATGTTAAATAATCCCACAGAGAATAACAAATGCAAAAATAGCTGCATCCTGACATACAATTTGGATTATCACAGTATCAAAAATATTATTGAAGAAAACTGGGACATTGTCACAGGAAACCCTTTTCTGATTAACATCTTAGGTGAAGCCCCATCATTTGTTTATAGGAAGGCCAGGAATATTAGAAGTTTTGTTGAATTTAAACCTAGACCATGTGAGAAAAACACTAAAAGATGTGAAACTAATTGTACATTTTGTATATTTATACAGCAAGGTGATAGTTTTATTGCCCTTATTTAAAGAAGGTCATTAAAACCAGTGCAGGGGGTGACTGTAACACGAAAAAAGTAATTTACAGGGCACAGTGCAATGAATGTGATGCATTCTATGTGGGCAAGACTGTAAATAAACTCAAGCGAAGGATTTCATGTCATCTGTCAGAAATCCGCTTTGGATGTAAAAATAATGCACTAGCCAAACAACTTTCTCTTCATAAAAGACACACAGGTTTTAAGTTCCAGATCATGGATCGCATAGACATGGGTGATCTTGAAGGAGACATCCCGAATATTCTGCAGAAACATGAACTCATGTGGCAATTAAAGCTGAATTCTTTTAGAAAGCCTGAACTAAACTATTACTGTTCAATTAAAAGTGCACTGGAACTTAGAAAATTGCCACATTGTTTACATGACTAATTGTATTTTATTTTATTTTTTTCTACAGACTGGTTTTAAATACCATTTTAAATCATTTGAAATTTAAATGTATATTTTGTTTCCATCATCATACATATATTTTTTTTATTTTTATTTTTTTCTGGTTCTCTTTTTCCACTTTATTCAAAATGATGGTAATAACAATACTAACTAATTATACAATTATATAGGTTTTTAGGGTTCTTGTACACAGACCTGAAGAAGTCTAGAAGGACGAAAGCGATCTTTGTTAACAATAGGTTATGAAAATAGAAACTGATTTTTACATGCAAAATGTATATGTATATATTTATATATAATTTTTGATCGCAAAATGAACTAAGGTTGATATATTTCCAGCCATGTAGTATATCGCCTTGTATAAAATCACAGACTTAATAATCTACTTAATAATTAGGTTAAATAAGATGTACCATTAAAGTACATTAGGGCTATATATTATTATGACAGCTACTAGGTAGGGCAGGACCAGCTCGAATGTCACACTGATGGGGGAAGGGATGTGAATTTAACATGTGTACCAATAACACTTTGTTTTACAGCACAATAAACCACTCCCATGCCTGATAAAAAGTATATATATATATATATATATATATATATATATATATATATATATATATATTTAGAAAGCTTTTGAGGAAATTATCACTCTATTTTTGTTTTACTTGGATCGCTTGTCTGTGTACTTAATAAAGGATTTTCGACTGGAAACAGACAGCTTGCCTTGCTTGGATTACTTTCGAATACTTAGTAATGCTGTAGAATTATATATTTTCTATTATTACTTTTTGACTTGATGAGTTTATGTTCGCTACTTCTACTACTATTGTCTGATCTGATTAATATACAGTGATTAACTAGAAATATATGGACTGAAAATCTTCCACACAGAGAAGTTTCTTACACTGTTTTGTTTTTAGACCCACTACACTTTAGTGGGTTGTTTTGAGACTTCGGGGATACCACGGAGATTACTTTTTTTTTGAAAATTATATCCTCAAGACGACTGATTTCAAGTCAATTATAAAGCAATTCTGTGCAAAGAAATTTTACAAATGTTTATGTTGAACACTTGATTAATAATAAATATTTCATAATAATTTCATACTGTGCCATCTGCGTCTGTATGATTAACTAGTTGTAGTATCATTAATTTGTTGAAATTTTTGTTTCTCAGGGCTCATGATATATTGTTCAAATGTTTATGTTGTTTAATCTTTGCTGTACAGAATGTTTTTTAATGTTTAAGCGATGGTTTTGTTGGAAGTATCAGTAAATATATGCTAAATTATATCGGTCATTTTCATTTTTAATCACGTGACTGGTTGTGTAGGTAGGGGCCCTAGTGCACTGTTTTGCCCAGGGGCCAACAATGCTATTAAGATGACCCTGTTAATCTTACATTAGTAATCTTAAGCCTGTGCCCAGTACCAACCTTTGCTGCTGAACTGTTGCCACCACAATGCATAACTGCATGTTACTATAATGGGCACATGATTTGTACCTGTAATTTGTATTCTGTAAATCACAATGTTAAAATGGGTGAGAGTGGGCATGCTGTTCTGTTATTTTATGAGTGTGTAACTCAGTTTAACATACAGGCATGCTGCATTTTTATATTACATGTCTCTCTCATTTGCACAGGCTGTCTTATTACATGTCAGGCTGTCTTATTTATATGTTACCTTGTGGTTATTTGCATGTGCTGTATGTTGCACAGTTTTGGTTGTTGTTGTGCGTTTGTGCAATCAGTGTCTTTGAATCACCCACATCCTAGGTATGTAAATAAAAAAAAAAAAAAAAAAAAAAAAAGCCAACACTCAGTAGCTTTAATAGTCACACAAAGCTTTCAAGTACAACTCTTTGTCAGTATATAAAAATCAGCACCACAGGTAGAACAGTTTATATAACAATAGAGCCAGTCAACTCACGCATTTAATTGACATCAATTATATTTAAAGTGCCCTTCTTATAAGTATACATAAAAGTATTTAATAAAATGAAATATACAAAAATTAAAAATAAAAAGCATATTTTTTTAAAAAAAATGTAAACCAAATCATATCTATCCTTTAAAATGTGTTTAATACTAACACTAGTGTTACGCCCAAGAAAATTATCAGCACGAAAATAATTTATCCACTTATATTCCATCAGTTCAGTTTTGTTAATAATGTCACCACCATTTGCATTCACATAGACTACTCGCCGGATGCTAAATTTAAACTTATGTTGTGGCCCATTGCTAAATATATGTTTTGCCATTGCATTTGTTCAGATGTTTCTTTGAATATCCAATAAGTGTGCACTTTTCCTCTCTTTTAATTTTTTATTCATCTTACTTACATAAAAACGATTGCATTGGATACAGTTAGCAAAATAAACCACATTTTCTGTACTACATGTGCCTCTAATTAAAAATTTAAATATCTTTCCACTTAATGGAAGACTAAAGGATACATCAGTATTAATGGCCACATAATGTACACAGTTTAAACAAGGTACAGTACCTGATTTACTTATAAGAGTCTTAACTATTCTACTTTTACTCACATCTTTATAACAGGGAAGCTGTTTAAGATTATTTCCTCACTTAAAAGTTAATCTAGGTTTTTCTCCTACAATCTCATTAATTTCCTGATTTGATATCAGGATAATTCTTCCTAATAATATTCTGTACAATATCTGTATGCCTGTTATACTGCATTATATAGTTAATTCCATCCATACACTTAGACCTAGCTGGTTGAATGTTGGCTGGATTACTATTCACCCCTGTAAGATAAGGCTTAGCTATACTACAGCTCACTTGACAAACTTCATTCTTAGATTGTTCAACAAGGCTACTACCATAGCCCCTATTTTTAACCTTCATTGCCATCCCTTCCATCTCCTTATTGAATATCCCATCTCTAGTACTTAGTCGACTGGCTCTCATAAATTGGCTCTTCACCACAACCCTAAAAATATGCTTGGAATGCATATTTTCTGAATGGACATATTTTACTGCTTGTACATTTTCCCTATGAATAGTGGTATTAAAAGTGTTCTTCTCCTTTGAAATAGTAATATCTAAAAAATGTATGAAATCCAATGAAGTAACATCAAACAACAGAAAATCTGTTGTAGAATGCAAGTACTGAACATAAGCATTAAGTCCACTGCTATCACCTTTCCACATCAGAAATATATCATCTGCAAAAAGTTTGTAGAACAATACATCAACATTTCTAAAGATTTCCACATTATCAGAAAATATACGTTGTTCTACCCATATAGCCAGCATAATATTAGCAGAGGTGTGGCGATGGGAGTACCCATCGCCACACCTTGCTGCTTGTGATAATAGCTATCATGAAAACTGAACACATTATTTTCCAAAACACACTCTAACATAAAGCACAACAGTTCAACTTTAGAAGTACAAAATTTGTTGTGTAGATTTAGATATTTCCTTACTGCTTCAATTCAATATAAATTCAGAATGACAATGACCAAATATCTTATTTCCATTGTTACAAGCAAAATGTCAGTGATTACATTAGTTATACATCATTTATTAAGTGCAAGTAAAACAATCACGAGTCTCCTTAATAAAACTCTGACAGAACCTCAGTAAAGGAGCTAGCTGTTTGTCCTCCTTTTAGACCCATAGTGTCTGGACGGAACTGGAGCACATTATCTATTTATTTGGAGAAGAAATTGAGGCCCATATTAGGTAAGAACTGTTATGTGCTAAGGAACTCTAGGCAGTTCCTAGAAGCCCTTCATGAGTTTACAGCTACTACATGAACATGTGACAGCTCATATTGGTTGGTAACCTTAGATGTAAGGACACTATTTAGAGTGATACACAACAATGAAGGCTTAGAGATGCTGAGGAGATATCTGAACAGACATAGTAGATATACACACAGATCCACAGAGTTGATCTGTTTGTTCATGGAGTTAGTTCTTGAAAATAATGTGTTCCTTTTTGAACAAGACATCTATTTACAGAAGGACGGTGTTGCAATGGGGACATCAGTAGCCAACAGTTATGCCAATTTAGTGATGGCCACCTGGGAAGAGGAGATGTTGATGACTTCCCCTTATTGGCAACACATACCCTTCTATAGATGTTTTGACAATGACCTTTTCAAAGGTTCATAGGTTCATAGGTTGGTACTAGGCTATATGCCCTAGGGCCTATACAGGCCTAACCATAACAATTCCCTGGCTCTTTCTTCCCACACTATTTACTTCCCTGGAACCCTGTCTAGCAGGGTGACTAACGTTATCCCTGTGGTGAATTTCCTTTCTCCCATCCAGTCATCAAGGTTCCTTTTGAAGAGGACCAAAGACATGCTCTGCTTGACATGTATGGGCAGTCTATTCCAGAGTCTCGGAAGTCTCTGGGTCAGGAAACTATCCCTCCAGCATGTTTTGTTTATTGTGATGACAAGGTTTAGATCACTGGAGCGTGTGGTGCTGAGGGACTGGGATTTCTTTAAGTGAAGCATGTCCAACAGCTCTGGGTTTGACATGGCCTTGTATATTTAGCAGAGATCGCCTCGGAGTAGATGATATGCTACAGAGTATAGCTGGAGTTTTTAAGGCGGTCAGCATAGGGCATCTACTTTAGGCCTGTGATTCTTTTAGTGAGGTATTTCTGTGGCCTTTCCAGTTGTTGCAGATGTCCTGAGAGGTACATACCAAATGGGGCATTGTATTCTATAATGGGTCTAATGAGGGATGAGTACAGTGGGACAATGACCTCCTTTTTTCTGGATGAAAAGCCCTTAGTGATGAGGTGTGCCACATAGAAGGATTTCCTGACTGTTGTGGCGATGTGGTTATTGAAGGTGAGACCACTGTCCACCTGTGTCCCTAAGTCTCTTATCACACCTTCGGTGTTTAGTGTACTGCCACCTATGTGCTAATTCATGGGTACATGTTTTTTCCCAAAGGGGATAACTATACACTTCTTGGCATTGAGCTTGAGCCCATGGTTCTGGCACCAAGCATCTGTTTCTGTAAGGCCCTTTTGTAGAGTATCATCATCATTTGGGGATTCAATAACGGCTCCCAGTTTGCTGTCATCTGCAAACTTTGTTAGCCAGAGACCCTTAGTGTTGGCCTGTACTTCAGAGAAGTAGATGCCAAACAAGAGAGGTCCCAGGACTAAACCCTGAAGTACTCCACTTGTCACTTGTCTGGAGCTGGATTTTGAGTCAGCGACTTTTACAGTGTGGATTCTGTTAGTAAGCCAGTTGGCAACCTATCAAGTGATGTAGGGATTAATGTCCAGCTTAGTAAGTTTCTCTATGATTCCAGAGTGGGGGATGGTGTCAAAGGCCTTGGCGAGGTCCAGATAGGCTGTGTGGACTGTCTTACCCTCGTCCACGGCTCTGGAGACTGATTCGAAGAAGTCAGTCAGGTTCAGGAGACAAGATCAGCCCTTCATGTACCCAAACTGGGTGGCTGCCAGTGTTTTAAAGTTGCCAATGTCTTTGTTTATAAGTTCCATGATAATACGTTCCAAGGCCTTGCAGATCAGGCTCGTCAGACTGATGGGCGGTAGTTCCCGGGATCCAAGGTGGATGATGGATCCCCCCTTGTGAAGTGAGATAACTGTAGCTGTGCACCACTCAGTGGACATGAGGCCTGAGGTGAGGGTGTGATTAAGCATGATACTTAGGTGAGGTGCTAGTTCATTTTGTAGTTCATGTAGAACACAGCCTGGGATGTCATCTGGTCCCTTGGATGCTGTATTCTTAGCTTTGAAGAGTGTGTTTTTTACCTGTGTGGCCGTTATTACTGGAATTTGGCAATCTTCCGGTATTGAGATGGGCCATTTAGGGGGTGAGGGGGGGGGTGAAGTTGGCACTGAATTGATCTGCCAGGATATTGGCAATATCCTTGGGATCAGTATATTTAATGCCATTCTGTTGTAGCTCAGAGCAGACCTGAATATTGCCATTTAGATTTGTGACATAGTTATAGAATGCCTTGTGGTTGTCATTGGAATTTTTGGCAATTTTATTTTCGTAACTAGCTTTGGAGGATTTTATGAGGGATCTCAGCTTCTTACTGAGGCTGGTAAGGGAGTTTTTTGCATCCTGGGATTTTCCTCTTTTCTACAACAGTTTATTCCTTTTGTTGTAAAGATTGTTTATTGCAGGGGACCACCATACTGGCTTCCTTTTATTGGAGGAGAGCATCTTGGTTCTATTTGGGATGGCACAATTCATGCATGAGTGGATATGCTTGTACAGTGCCTTAGTGTAGGACTCAGCAGTCAAACTTTCAGTTCCCATCTGCATGGGTGTCATGATGTTTGTAACTTCTAACTTGAGTAACATGAAGTTGGCTTTGGAGAAATTTTTTATGGAGGTTTCCTTACTGGGGGGTGGGGGTGGGATGTAGATGTTAAGGGTGATTAGTTTATGGTCTGACCTGACCAACGAGGGGGTGACCATAGGTGTGGAGCATCGATTTCCCATGTTGGCAATGACCAGGTCTAGGATATTGAAGCCCCTGGTGGGACTATGGATTAGTTGATCCAGGGCATTGGAATTTATGAATTCCAAGAACCGTTGGGCAAAGGTGTTGGTACACGAGTAGTTTTCCCAGTTAATGGCAGGGTAGTTGAAATCACCCAGTATTAGGGTGTTTGGTTGTATATTAATATTTTCCAGTATGTTTAGAAATGTGTAGTGAGAATCTTGGGGCATGGTGGGGGATCTGTAGGGAAGGCACACATGAGAATTTGGAGTCCTTTTTTTCAGTATATAAACAACACTACTACTTTCTTGAAATTTACTTTGAATGAATCCACGAGTGAGGTAGATTTTTTGGACATTAAAGTTTTCAAGAAACCAGATTTTTCTTTGACTGCTAAGATCTATAGGAAGCCGTAGCATAGGAACACCTATTTACACAGGACAAGTATGCATCCCACACATGTCTTTAGAAATATTATAAAGGGTCAAGGTATTAGAGCCTCGAGATTGAATGTAGATGATGACAATTTTTTTTCCTAGAGATGGAGATGTTAAGGAACAAATTCAGGCAGAGAGGTTATGATAGCAGATATGTGGACTCAACATTAAATGACATTTCTAGACTTAGGTGCACAACTGTTAAACCATACTTTAGTGCCAAAGACCCAGATGACGGTGCCAGTAGAAACAGGAGAAGAAAATGAGGCAGCGTACGTGTCTCCACGTATTATACAAGTGACATCAATACAGTTACACAAGTATATAGGAAATACTGGTCGATCTTAACAAGTGACCCAGAGATTAAAGAAATAGTAGAAGAAAAGCCTATCTTTCTATAATGAAATAAAAAAAAATCCCTCAAGAGGCTACTTTGCTACCAGAGGTCCACAGACAGCAGAAGGATTGTGGCAGGTCCTTCTGTCACATCCCCATGTGGGAGTTGTAATCAATGTCAATATATTGATTCAACGGGTATATTTAAACTTCCTGAGAATGGTCACTTGAACCAGTTCAAGGCAAGAGGCAACTGTAACTCTGAGAATCTGGTCTATCTAGCAGTGTGTGCTGCTTGCTCAATGTTTTATGTTGGGAAGTCCAATCGCAGGCTGAGAGATAGAATCAGAGAACATCTGTATGACATTAGGGTGGGATGCAACACCAACACCTTGTCTAAGCATGTCATGTCCATTGATGATACTCATAAATTTAGATTTATGGCCATCGAACAGATATAAATCAGTGAGCATGGAGGGGATATAGAAAATCATACTGAGGTCACAGAAACTAGACGGATAATTAGACTTAGAGCTGATACTGGGAAGGGGTTGAATGAAAAATTACCACTTAAACCAACAACACCACAACAACATTGTAGGGTAAAACCCTAATGAGTGCACTTGGTAAAAACTTGAAATGCTTCAAAATTCATAGAAGTAGCAAGCTGTTACAAGATTTAAAAAAACTGACATTCAAATAAAATAATAGCTGATTGCTATTTGATTAGGAAACAAACTCTTGTTACAGCAGAGCCATATGCTTCTAAAACACATAGACATTTGAGTGTCACTCCTACAGCACTCAGTATATTAACTTCTATAAACTGCTAACATCAATAGTCACTACCTACTAATATATAACATATGTGCAATGTAAACCATTACGAAGCTTGATGGTGCATAAAGATAAAAATACATTTCACAAAATACAGCCAATGTCTTGATTATAAATGATTGCACTTAAAAGCGATAACAAGACATTAAAATATAGTATAATATATAAATAACACACAATATACATGGTTAATAATACATAGTTTGTTAGATACTACAACCACAACCCTATAATTCATACTAAAGGACTTAAACTAAGTAGATTTTAACTAGGAAGGATCAAATTGCTCTATAACCGAGAAATACACATATTGTAGAGATGCACTAATAGTAGAAAACATTGATATAAGCAGTCACTAACAATCACTTCAACACTATGGCAAAGGTAAAAAGTTATATGGTGTGTATAGTGAATAAAACAGTTCAAAAAACGGTCATACCTCTACCTAATATTCTACATTGAGGTACATGATATAAATACAAGCTAGTGTGCCTTAATAACCATTGGCACACTTATGCTAAATAAATTACTTATAGAATAATCAAATCGCTCTAAAAAGTGATCGATAAAATAGCTATATGGAGAGCTACAATTGTAGACATATGTAAACATGCCCTACAACATTGTGAAATATAAGGCTCATGCTATTGGAATATACTATATACCATAAAGAATAGCCCTTGAAATTGAGTCAAAACTATTTTATATTCAATACTGTGTGTACACATCTATTTGGTAATAAAATATTGATATAAAGGAAATGTTTCTAAATATCTAAAAGATGTATTAGTTAGCACGTGGACGTCAAGACAGTGACACCACCAGCTACCATGCAATGAGAACAAAGACTCTTGCACACATACACAACACCTTGGCTCCTAAAAAGTATTCAATCTTCCTATAACTAGTATGAACGAGGAAATTACCTCTGCAGAAAACTCCAAGGTAAGCAGACATCTCAAAACCATCAAAAATATAAATAAATAAATATATAATTGATAGAATACACGCAGGGAAGCAATAAAAGGACATACTACCCATCATGCTCACCTGGACTCATTCATATCTAAAAACCAATCGCATTAATATCAACACTATATAAAACTTAAACCCCTGAAGCCAAAAGTTAAATCATCATGACGTGTAACCTAGAGTGTAACAATATAGCTCACATACATAACACCCAATCAATGCCAAGGTTCACCAGAGAGGAGTTGTCATACACATAATAAGACCATCAGACCACATAATTGCGGAAAATTGCTATTATAAGCATTAACTAACATTCATTTCAGCTCTATCACAAATGCAAATAGTTAGGTGGCATGTATTGTTAATCAGTCCAATTCAAAGTGCAATCATATCTGTGTCTCCTATTCTATAGTAAAGTACATAACACAGTTAAAAACTGATGTACCATAATAATTATTTATATACATATTTATGCTGAATTAATTCATTATGTATAAAATATTGGACCTATCCTGGTGAAATGAACAATGTATGCCATAGATAACCTTCCTTCAACTCGAGTCCTCACTACTATTATACTCTATACTGTATATACGCATAAATCAAGTGTCTAATGATAGAATTTATACTAACATAATATTAATATAGGGGGAAATATTCTCGGACATCTAGGAAATATATTAGTTAGCAAATGAGCTTCAAGGCAATAACATCACTGCTTACCAAGCAACGAGTACTTCGACTCTTGCATACGAGCACAAGACCATTGCTTTAGAGGGTATTCAACCTTCCTTCAACAGTATGAGTGCAAGATTACCTCTACTAATTATAAACTACAAAATAAACAAACATCTACAAATCATCAGAAATAAAAATAAATATACAATTAATAAAGTATATGCAGGGTAAGTATAAAATGGCCTGCTACCCAACACGCTCACTTAGAATCAAACATATCAAAGGATCATTCACATGTAGTGCAATCATTATGTAAAACATAGCCCCTGAGGCCAATGGGTGATTCATCATGGCATCTCACCTGGAATGCAACAATAAGGCTCACATGTATAACACCCAATCTGTGCTGAATTCATCAAATGGGGATTTTTTGAGAATAAAAAGGCCAACAGACCTTATAAACATGACACGCATCAAAATTGTCTTGGGTTATGGAATATAAGTTGAAAAATCCATTACTCAGATTAAAGTAATATAAATATATATAACACACAACATACAAAAAAACATGTATCTGAAACATGTAACAATGAAACTGAACTAACACACTAATACCAAAAAACATATAATCACATAAAAATATCAAAACTAATATGTGGCAACCGATAATTTTCTGTTTCAGAATAGGTTTTATAGAAGCTCTCTCATTGAGGCCGTTACCTCTATCGGCACTCAGCCTCAAAATCCATTTAGATTCCTTGATTTCTGTAGTGTTTCTAATATCTCCCTCTCTTATTGTGGGGGTTATCTTATCAATGACCATAAATTTAAAGAGGTGCTCATTACCTGCCATGTTGACGTGCTTGGATAGAGCATTTTTATCATATTTAAGCCTAATACTGTATAAATGCTCTCTCTTTCTCTCCTTAAGAGCCCGGTTAGTTTTACCTACATAAAATGATTGACATGACATACATACAGCTAGGTAGACAACATTGGAAATCTGAGAGCATGGACTTTAAACTCAAATTTCCTACCAGATTTGGGATGTATAAATGTATCAGAGCTATTAATGTACTCACAAAAATTACAATTACCACGAGTGGATACCCAACTCACCATCTGGATTCCCTTTTGTATCATTATTATGACATAACATTCTCTTAAGATTACTTTTGTTCTTAAATCTAAATGCCGGTTCATCCTCAACAATATTTCTAATCTGTGGATCCGTAGTGAGGACCCTCCAGTTATTCCTAATGATACATGATATAGAACCAACATCAGTGGGGATGAACATAGGGATTTTCAACTTATCATAATGTATTATTTCAGTATATGTATTATCTGAGTCGATAGAGGGGGAGAAGTAGGGGCTAGCTCTATCTGCCCTAAGTTCATGTAAATCATCCAAGTTATGATCTAACTCAGTATGGGTATACCCTCTATTAACAAGCATGTTCTTTAGATTAGATATTTCATTATGAAAACCAACCTCTGAGGCATTTAGTCTGGAGACTCTCATACCTTGCCCCCCGACGATGTTCTTAAAGATGTATCTTGGGTGCATGCTACTCCTATGTAGCAAGGTATTTCTATAGCATTTTTTTCTATAGACACCCGTATTAATCATACCATTTTCAAGCCTTTCCACAAACACATCCAGATATTCTATTTTAATTTTAGAATAATTCATGATGAATTTTGAATAACTAAACTTGTCATTCAGGGCTGTAAGGAAATGGTTCAAATATTAATCTCTGCCTACCCATATAAGGAAAAGATTGTCTACAAAGAGTCTATAGAATTTTACATACTTGGTAAAAAAATCCATTTGAAAAAGAAGTTCCTCCTCCCATTGTGCCAGAAACATGTTGGCGTAGTTATTGGCACATGAAGTGCCCATAGCTACGCCATCAAGTTGTAGAAAAATATCACCATTAAAAATGAATGCATTATTCTCTAGGATGGTTTCTAGGAACAGGCTAATTAGATCTATCTCTTCAGATTTTAAATCACTGTGTGTATGCAGGTATCTCTGTATAGTGGCAATTCCTACATCATTTGGTATGATAGTAAATAGAGACTGTACATAAAGCGTGACAAGGTGAGAGTCCGAGTCAAGTACTTCAGAATTGCTGTATTGATACAAGTCCAAGAGAAAATGCTTGTTATCTTTTAAAATGAAAGTGTTCTTATCTAATAAAGGTGTCAGGCATCTGTCAACATAGAGGGAAAAGGGTTCGGTCACCCACCCTCTCCCAGCACAATGGGCCTCATTGGAGGATTTTGCTCATTTTTATGGATTTTTGGTAAACCTTGTATAGATGGAAGCAGGGAAAAATCTACTTTAAGAAATTTATAAAGATTGATATCTATAACCTTGCTCTTCATCAAATCTTCTAACATAAAGGGAATTCTCTCATGTATTCTATGCATTGCTGGTATATCAATTTGGTGGTAAAACTGTGATTCTCCTAACATTTGATACATGCTCTCTATATAAGCTTGTCTATCCATTATAACAATGGGGCCTCCTTTGTCAGCCGGTCTAATAACTATCATATCATCTGTTTGTAAATTTTTAAGTACACAATGTTCATTGTAATTCAAATGATATTTTCTCTTCCTGTTATTACCATAAATATGCTTATTATCATAAAAAGCATATAGGTCGTCTTCAACCATTTTGCTAAAGGCTTCTACAAGGGGATGAGTATTGGGCATGTATAAACTAGGTCTCTTAAATATGTTAGAATCACCTTGTATATTATCAGCAAATTGTAATTTTAACATAACATTTCGCACAAAGCATTTAATGTCTAACATAGTCTCTGTCAAGTTACTATTAGTGGTGGGAATTAAAGAAAGTCCCTTCTTCAAAACATTCAGTTCATCTGTACTGAGAATTTGTCACATAGCAATCAGCTATTATTTTATTTGAATGTCAGTTTTTTTAAATATTTTAAAAGCTTGCTACTTCTATGAATTTTGAAACATTTCAAGTTTTTACCAAGTGCACCCACTAGGGGTTTACGCTACAATGTAGTGGTTTTTATCAGGATGTGATGTAATTCCATGGAATTATTTGATTGGTTTCCTTATGTTTTTAAATGCTTTGCAGCAGTTTGTTACATGGACTGATGAAGCTATTTAGTGAAAGTGCTTACCGTTTGTAATTAAACGTGTTTTCTATATTTTATGACTGTGGTTATTTCATTGTTGCCGTATCTGTTGACTGCATTCGTTCTTCAGTTTTTTGGGACTTACCTTTGGTTTTCAGCCTTCTGCTGCTTTGGTTTGCTTCACTTTTTGAGGATTTGGGACAGTAATTTATTTATTTGCTAACTACTGAAATTGTGCACCATAGACCTTTTCAATCAAACTCAGTCTACAAAGGTAGATGTAATTGTAATTCAAATTAACGGTTTACACTAGCTAATTAACCAATGTGATCTTGCCATGAGGACAGTAGCCATAGTCATCACTGTCTAATTCTTAGTGAGTCATTACAGGTCCACCACTCTGTAGAGTGTCTGTTGTCTCATTTAAGTAACCAGACCATGCAGTGAAACTCTATACAAAAGGGTCTGTTTCATATAGTCGACTTACCATTTCATCGGCTTTCATATCATCGAGATGACAATGTCGAAAGTTTAAAAACACGAACACCTGGAACATTGTGGTCTCTCTCTAGGTAAGTAACCACTTGGCCATCAACAAATAAAATGTAAATGTAACAAAATTGAACCCGCCAAAGTGAGGGGGGTTTAACACCCACATCCCCCCATGCAGGAGGCTATGCCCATCACCCCCCCATCTAAATATGCCAATGCCAAGATTGCACAACAGTGGAGAAAAGGGCAAAGATCACCATGGTGGCCAAGTGGTTACTTAACCGGGGAGAAAATACAATGTTCTGGGTGACAAAATGGTAAATCAGCTATATGAAGGTCAGCCATACAAACACGGAAAAGATATGCAAATTTAGAACAGACAGTGACTAGAGATCAGGAATAAACCTGGATCAAGGAGCTCTGAGGCAGATATCTCATCCTCTGAGCTATTACATTTCAACTGCTTGATGAGGATGACAGTATTTTTCAGTGATACTTTATTTAAACTGATCTGACTGCATGTGACTTACTCTGAAAACCTAGATCTAGTGTACAACCCCCACATGAAAAAAAATGTTATGAAAGACCATTTACTGCATGCCTCCCTTGTATAATGTTTTTCACATAATCTGGCAACATACTGCATATTTACCTGATCATGGATTGCAATAGAAGAATACTGAGCTGTGATATACATCCTGCTTTTTAATAATCCTCTGTGAATTTAGAGTGCAGTGGTGCCAACTTCACCTCAGATATGATTATTATTATCAAGCCTGAGTCTGTCCTCTTTTTAATGATCATTTTTGTTAGGTAAATATTATGAAGGACAAGTTTGTCCTTGATGTTAAGGACCATATCAGTTTTGTTCAATACCAAGCAAAAAAAAAAAAAAATAGAGGCAAATAGGACAAGAGAGAAAAAAATAGCATAATTAATTATTCTGAGAGAGACATTTTTTTGGTGCGCTTGTGTCTATGGGAATGAGTGTGTGTGTGTGTGTGTGTGTGTGTGTGTGTGTGTGTGTGTGTGTGTGTGTGTGTACAGCAGGCAAGTCCTGTGGAATATAATCATCCAGTCTTGTGTTTGTTATGAACATGGGACTGTGCAACAAATTTTCAAACCATAATTCTCCAAATCATGGTTCACTTCTACCTTTTCTCAAAATGCAGTATAGAAATGACTGAAACATTTATTAGCAAATAAGTGTTTTCTCTCTTCTGCCCTCTATCACTTCACAGCTACAGACAAAGCAAATGAGAGACTGTTGCATCTCAGAAAATAAATATTCTTGGAAGTCATACTAGTCTGTGAGAGACAGAACCGTTCTGTAAAAGCATCCCTTTCAATAAGCTTTGAGTAAACCATATCAGGAATTAAAAGAATTGTGATTTGCCAAACTGCAGAACTTGTTGATGACTAATGTTATTGGTGCTAGTCAGTGAATGCCCCTTTTCACGAGACTTAGTTATTGTTACAAGTCACTGCTAATTCGCAAGGTGTAGAGTGTAAGGCCTTATGCATCATCTATAACAAACTGCAGGCCGTAAACATTCAATAATGTTGCAGAAAAGAATTGCTTGCATATACGGCTTCTGTTTTTTACAATGTGAGTATTGAAATTCAACTACTTCATGCTTCACCCTCATAGAACTGCAGAAGATAATGTGGAATGACGTAATAAAATCAATTTTCTTATCTATTGCAGCAATTTATGCAGTAAAACATCCATTAACTGAACCTCAAGTAAGTAAAAAACTCATTTACCCAAAACTTAATTATGGTCTTGCACTGAGATCCATTACTTCATACATTACATAGACAGCCACTCACTACAAAACATAATATGACTGATTACATATGCCATTAAATATAATCACCCTGACCTCGGATGAACTAAATAATGTGATGTTTATGGCATTACTGCTTAGGGGATGTGACACAGAAAATATCGTGAAACCTTCTGTTATAACAAAATTCAAACGTGCCTCAAATGTCCAATACTATGCAATCTCTATAAATAGTGAATTAATAAGATTATATAAATCAATATGTTGAAAGTGCATATTAAATATGAATATGTCTTCATTCCACTGCATTATTTTCTTCTCTTATGACATACTCTTTTTTTTTTTTGTCAAGGTAAACTTTTTTTTTCTTAATTACACGAGCAGTTTTAATTCAGTGAGTACCATTCTTAAAAAAATGAGGCAGTTCAATATTTTTTTCTGTACGGTAATCGTAAATGCTGAAAGAGCTGATAAAATAAGTGACAAATGTGCTAATCTTCTGCCATGCAGGGATGGCAAGGTGTTTGTAGTTACTGCTTATAGTTTAGGTTAAGCTTATCCAGAATAGCTAATGTGCTGCTGTTGATGCTAAGATGCCAAACATTTATGCATGACATTATGACAAAATATCCCTACCACTATGTACCAGAAAAATATGATGCCATTTTTTCTTGCTTGCAGTTAATCTTTTTTATTGATTTCAAGAGCAGCTAAAGAAGGGCAGACAGCTGTTATCATAAAAGAAATGTCAGCAGTGACCGTGAATCATTAGCAATAGAACAGTCATGCCCCAAAGGTCAGTCCTCTTGTATTACTGCAGCTAGCAGATCAATGTGGCTGGAAGCAATAGTGATAAACAGAAAGGAGACCCTGAAAAGGTATAACACATGTTCTAAGAAGCATATCTTACTTTGAAGTTGTAGTAGATATTCTGTATAGTTGTGTAAGCAGTAAGTAATCAAGCAAGTTGGTGTGTATGTATGTGTGTTAGTCTTGAATCCTTCTTTTTTATGTGTTCTAACCACATCATGTTGGTGGAACCTATAGATATTTAACATTAGGATGGCTTGATTTTACTGTATTATCAGCATTCTGCTTTAGATTTAATCCACCCATTCAAATGCTGTGTGGGTAAAATGACTGTATTGGGCTTAACCTGTTCTTTACGGATATTTATGCAGACTATTACATATTTAGTCATGCTCCACATTTCCCTTCATAGTACTACTCATGGAATAAATCCTGAGTTTCACAAGATGCCTAAATTCTGAAGTGTTAGCAATACAGAATCTGAGACAACTATGTAGTCTGTTTTGTAAATCTCCTCTTTACCCCCTCATTGATGGCAAAGTAGGGGTTGTGCCTGACCTTCTAAGCATATTACACAGTGGCCTAGACTGCTAAAATGAATGACTGAAGGATGGTTATTGAAATGTGATCTCTGCTGAGAGTGTCACTTCATAAGGATATAGCCATGAGTTATCATCAACTTTGGCATCATGCATCTACACTGGGAAGATATTTGTCGCTATGAATTTTATCATAATGTATTGCATTGTACAATTTGGCATTATGCTTTTTAGGGCTTTTCCTCTACTGTGTTATGACCAAAGAGTTAGTTTATATATAATTTGGGCATGAGTGTGGTACTTTCTCACTGAAAAAAAAAATCTGTTTTTAAACATTTTTTGCTACATTGTTTTTGAAATCGTACTTTAGGTAAATGGTAGGAGAAAATAGAATTGTTGATCATTCACAGTTAAACCCTTTATAAGAGCTGGGGCAATGACCATCCACAATAAGCTAAATACTGGCTATGTCTCAAATATTTTTAACCATTATAGTACCTGATTCCTTAATCAGGCATAAAAGAGATATTATTGAAGGAGTAATGAGTCTGCATTTCTTAACCTTAATATTACAAAATATCTGCATTGTTCTTTTTGGGGTACAGCAGCTATGTGTGTTGTAAGTTTGGAAGTGTGAACGGATGGCAAACTGTGGAGAGCTAGGCTGCTAGCATGATGCCCTTATTTAAACCAGGGGCTAGAAAAAGCTTTCAATAGTAAAACAAAGAGATGGTTAGAATGTGATTTGTGGGTCTTTTATTTAGTACATTTCACCATATTATACTGGCCATAAGACAGAATAAGACAATTAACCAATGTAATTTTCCCTTTCGGTGACTTTAACATTCCACTTCCTCTCCATTATTCTTTCTACTGCCCCCCCTCCCCATACCCTTTGGAATGCATTTTGTGATTTCCCATCTCTACCACATTTTGATAGCCTATTGCAGGGACCTAAACATTTTCCAAGAAAAAGTTGTTTGTAGATTTAGAAAATCAATAGTTTCTACCATCTATAGTGCATGTTCTTTCTCTTACCCCATCTCTGTTGTTCAGAGTTGGCCCTTTGATTCTCCCAAGCACTATCTTCTGCATTCTTATAGTAATTATTCTTCCAACTCTTTTGTTTTTTGGTGAAGATTATGTGCTCCCCCAGTCTGAGATTGTATCCTTTCCCTTTCATCCAGTAAACCTTTCTGGTGCCTGTCCTCTGGAAACCTCTCTGCAGCCTGATACCTATCTCCAAGTAATATGTGTAGAACCACACTTACTATGGTTCGAATGACCAGGGCTTGAAAAACATCACTTCTATGTTTCTTAAGTGTAGGTCATAAGAAAGAACCCCCTGAAGTTCTCTTTTGTATCAGTCTTCATATGTTTACATTAGTTTTGATAAGCAATGTTTGCCCACAATTAATTTGGAAAGGATTTATCAAGTAATTGTCCCATTATACTGAACAGATATAGTGGTAAATAATTATATGTTATGACAGCAAAAAAGTACTGCTTTCCTGAAATCAGTTTCATATCCTGATAATAAAATATGTAATATTCATTATCCAGTGCAACAAAAAGCAGTTTCACTTAATAAAGTCACATCACTCATAATCTTTGTTTCTTCGAATTAGTTAATAGAACCCATTATCAAGTTAAGCTGTAACACAGCAAATAGACTATTTGGTTAATTGCTTCAAGTTGCTTTAGTGTGTGTGTGCGCGTGTGTGCGTGTGTGCGTGTGTGCGTGTGTGTGTGTGTGTGTGTGTGTGTGTGTGTGTGTGTTTGTCTGTATTTACAGATGCAGTTTGTTTTTCTGGCACTTCCCTGACATTTATAGATATAAACTGGATTCCCAGTAATCCCTGAGTGCATAGCCCATGAGAAGATAATTCATACAGTAATATCAGTTTGACTCTGATGCCAATTAGAGGTTTGCACAATTAAAAAAATCAATTAAAATCAATTATAGAGCTATTCTTTTGTTGTTTATCCATTACCACGTAAGTAACCCAAGCAAACTCTGTAACAATGCACAAAAAAATTGAATTAGAGAAATGCGTACTTAATATTGCATCTGCTCAGGCAAAATACCTCCCATATTATTTAGTTACACCTAATTAAGCATAGCTGAACCAAACAAAAGAGGTATATTTGCAAAGTGTTTCCAAACGACAGATGTGTTCATTATAGGAAGATGCTTGCCAAATGAAAAAGTTGCACCAGGAATGAGGTAAAACATAGACCTTCCATATACTCACTAGGACAGAAATGATAAAAAAGGCAGCTGAAAATGTTAAGCGTGAACAAAGACAGTATGTGATCAGAAGAAGAGGGGAAAATAGTTACTGTAACCCATCACTGTTCTTTACATTAAGCAGAAGAAAATAAATAAAATTGAAATGAAACTAGCCTGATAGTTTTGTTTGTCAGTAATTGAAATATACTCTCTCAGGTAGGAGTACCAAAGGTAGAAGAAAAGGGAGGACATTCTCAGCTATTTTTTACAATGGATGCAATGCTGGCTGCTTTAATCACTTCAAATCATGGTTTGGGTTAAATGTGGGGAAAATGCATGGAGGGCAAACTTTTCTGCTCCTGTATACAGGAACATTGAATAAAGCCTTTGGCAACTGAGACTTTGAAGATATTATGCTGTTTGAAAAATCTCACCATTATTAATCACAAGATTTGACAAAGCAAACTATGAAGGTGGATGGCTTAGTGCTGAACTTTGTTCCAGGCAATTATTTCATCTTTTCATTCCCAAAGACAAAAAGATTACTCTGCAATACTAGACTGCCTCAGAAGCAGTTCTCCTCCTCCTTCAGTGTCATTTCAGCCTCACATAATAAATGGGACTAGACTAAAACTTGCGTACATTTTACTGCAACTCACTCTGATTGGTCCAACTTCTGGATCAAATAATCAACATGCAAGCAAAAATTCTTGATGCTAGATGACTTCTGCCACGGTCAGTAGCACTTCGGATATCACATCAGTGAAATAATTCTTACAATCCTATACGGTCAAGGTGGATAGTTTACAATATTTGCCAGAGCATGAGTAGAAATCAAGTCTGTTTTTATCCTACTTTAGAGTAAACCAATCCCTGATACCAATGCTAAGAAAATGTGTTCACACATAGCACCCACTGCTACAATAATGGCTCTTCCAATCCATTACTAACTAATGAACTGCTTACAGAGATTGTCCTGAGGAACTTCAGTCAACCAAACTGGAAATTCAGAAAGAGTTGACATTTGATTTAATGATGGGATGTAGTGGAAAATCAATAAATTCGCTGATGAGGTGAAATTAACTAATGACATTTAGGAGACTGTGGTAAAAAAATCATGTGTTATTTTTCAGCTGTCCATGGAATTTAATCCCAGCCAAATATGTATATATATCTGTGTGTGTGTGTGTGTGTGTGTGTGTGTGTGTGTGTGTGTGTGTGTGTGTGTGTGTGTGTGTGTGTGTGTGTGTGTGTATATATATATATATATATATATATATATAAAAAAAAATATATATATATATATATATATATATATATATATAGATATATAGATATATAGATATATAATATACTGCTTGATGAACTAGACAGATACCCTGCAGTGAGGCAGTACTTACATTAATGAGCTGACAGATGAGTTATGAAGAACAGCTCCAGAGTTTTAAGATGCATTCGAAAATAACTGATTTATTTAAAGCTGTGCAAGCCAATTTAAAATTAAACAAATCTTTTTAAACAGCAACTGTTCAGTTAATGAAATGCATTCTCACGTAATAAAATAAAATATTGCTGATATGTAAAGCAGTGTGAAATTAAACAAGACTAATTTAATAGCTGTTTTTGTTAAGTTGCAGTATACTATGAAGTAAGTCAGTACAAATTTCTGAAATAATTAAATATTGTATTTCCTTTGTGGGTGAGAGCAATGGTGCAGCAGTTAGTGTTGTTACCTCATAGCAAGAAGTTCTCCGGTTCGATTCTTGGCTAGTGTGCTTTCTGTACAGAGTTTGCATGTCCGTCATGTGAGTTCCCTCTGGGTGGTCTGGTTTCCTCCCACATTCCAAAGACATGCAGTAGGTGGATTGCAGTGGTACGAATGAACTACTGTGGCAGGGCTATGCACCTGGTGGTGTAGACCTTGGTTCAAGATGATTGTCACTGCTGAAGCGACACCCCCAACCCATGTGGAAAAGAGGTTGGGGATGGGTGGATTTCTTCTGCAATATTTCTGAATTTAAATTTGAATGTGATAGTTTCATGTATTCTAGATATACTGCTGATCCATTCCTGTATATTCAATGTAATTCACCCAATTATCACTTTGCAGGAATGTTATTGGCATGGATTACTGAATATGCTAGGCACTTGACCTTCTACATGGAAATACCACACTATTGCACATTGTGGACATGTTTGTGTATATCTGTTGGATGACATTTGTGGATCTACTTAATTGTATACAAGGAGCTACTATACCAGTTCTGCATATGTCAATGAATGTCACATGGACAAGATTATACATTTTTTAAAGTTTGCTATCCACTGGACAGCAGCCAACGATGCAGAATATGCCCAAAGCAGGTAATTTTCTAAAATAATATTTTCTTAATCAGTTTTTTCAAAACATCGGGATGAGATCTACTTGGCAATGTATTTTTTATTGAAAATGAGTTAAAAGGATTTAACTTCTCCATGCTTAAATATAGAGCTAAAATTAATAATTCCTGGAAACTCAGAGCACATTTTGTAAAGATGCAAAATGTTCTACACTAACATAGAATCTTGACACCAGAAATCATCTCCATGGCAATCATGAAAAAAAAAATTCTGCAAAAGGAGTTACCGTACTATATAGAATTTAAAGAAGGTCCATTTAAATTGGTATCCAACATCTTTCCACCGTTATTCATGCAGGGCACCATACCCTTTACCAAGACATTAATTGTTATAAAGATAGCCTTCTCTTCTGCATTTTTCTGATCACAGTCCTGTCATCTACTACTAGTTCAGGGGTATTGGCAGACATGCACCATATATACTGCAAGGCACATTTTCCTTGAAAACTTCTTCATTTTGGTAAATGAGATGTACTAGAAACTACACAGAGGAAGCACAGTAATATATATATATATATATATATATATATATATATATGTATATATAAAATTCATTCATTTATTCGTTTATAGATTCTTCCTTATTTTTTCACAGAATATCAAGATGGCTACTTCTTAATTAAGTATTTACTGTTTTAATGAATTAAATACTTTGCACAACTTGTAATTTCTGGAGATGCATTTTAGCAATTAAATGGTATAGTTTCAACAATTGTACATTGTCTGTGGATAAAGGTGAGTGCTACACATGCAGTGGGAAGGGTGCATATTTTTTTAAGTCCAGGTACAACCTGGGATACAATTCTAGAAATCCTGATTTCACTATTGCATAGTTCATCTGTATTTCAAAAGACAGACTGACTCATTCAAAAGTGAAATAACCACTGCCTTTCAAGAGAAGCTGTTATACTAATCCTCAGGTGGCAGGTGCATTAAATTCCAACAAAAGGCACACACATTGTTTAACTTGAATTACCTGCTCACAACTTTCCTCAGAAAAAGTTAAATAAAAAAAAATAAATCATTTTGGGACTGATTTCTAAGTGCACGACAGCACAAATTCCTTTTCTTTCCTTTGAAAGATCCATCTTTACTCATATTTATGCAGCCATGAAGCTGGTATATGTACAGTAAGTTCAAGGGTATGACAAGCTTTTTCCAACATGAGAGCTGCAGGATTTTTTACCTTACCACTCCCCCAACAAAAATCACTTACATTTAATTTTTTCATGTGATTGATTTGTCCAACAGTTGTGTTTGTGAGGTGATTCCCTGGGGATTTGGAGCTTGAAGATCCATAGTAGAATATTTAAGATCTACAGTTTGAACAACTTTCTTGTCCTGTAAACTGCTGTATGTTTGTTAGTAATATGCTATTTGACAGTTTTCTCTTATACAGAGCTCATTTCATGTATCTCATGTCTGCTCCAGTCTAATGAGTTTGACACTGTTTTATTCTGGTTATTGATAAATGTACCAGTGTTGAGTCTTCTTCCTGGTACACCAGAGAGACCTACTGACCACTGAGAGGTTCTGCTCCTGCTAATGAGGATGTACAATCTGTCATCTGCATCACAACACTATATCAATTTAGGCAGCTAGTATGTTAGGTTTTAGCTTTGCTCCTGTGTTTTAAATACACATTTAAATTAACAACACTCATATCCTTTATTACTGGAAGTGTGATTCTTCAGTTATATACAAGAGGGTTTACATTAAAGCATACTCAGTGATAAATCCTTTGTCATATTTTTTATATTTGACTAGTTAGATTTGATTTTGCTTTAATTATCTGCACTGTACTTTTTGTCATTTGGACATAATATTTAATTATACTATCTTTGATGAGATTTCCTGTGTCCAAATCCTTATAATTAATTCTTTGTAGCAGATCTCTGCTTTGAAAGCCTGTAATGGCCAGATGTGCAGTGGGACATCCAGTTCTTTCCTGATTTTTTACATAACTCTGTGCTTATTTGCAGAGAGGAACTTTAAACATCAAAAAGCTTCTGTGGTATAACTATTTACTGATTTCCATGTTCCTTTTTGATAGACCTATCAAGCTGTTGGATAGACTGTTATCTTTAAAATCATAAACAACTCTGAAGTTATATTTCCTGGGAATAATTTCATCCATAATGACCATATAAGGAAGAAAGGTGTTGGTATTGCTTTAATATTACCCAGTACCTACCACATGTCCCCTTACATCAAACCAACACCAAAATTCAGTTCAGCAGAGGTTCTTATCACTTTCCTCAAAAAATAAAACTAAATAAATAAACAGATTATAAACACATACATATTGTTGTCCATTATATCCCTCCTGGTGACAATACAGCTATACTAGAAGATATCATATATTGGATATCCATAACATTTCCACATGAAAAATATTACTGGGTGATGGGAATATCAATTGGTTGGACATAAACTCTTAAGTCTCTTGCATCTAACATGAACTTACATGGTTTCACACAACTAATTAACAGCTCCACACATTATAGCAAGACATCAAATTCTCTATTAGACTGGATCCCAGTATCAGACCCTAGTAAATACTCCACCACAGGTACAATGTCAGACGGTTTCAGTGATTATCTCCCAGTCTATATGACTAGACATCTCACACATCCAGTTAAACAGCATAATTATAAAACAGCATGTAACCTTTCCAAGTTAAACCCAAAATGTCCATTACTACACCATTCTCTATTAACTGGAAATTCCTAAAAATCCTCCCCTGGATGATGTTGTAATTGAATTCAGTGCAATTTTTCTAAATATCCTAAATCTTGCACCTCCAAGAAGGAAGAGACTAAAAACACATAATCCAATTTGGCTATCCAAAAAAGAGTAGAATGCTAATTTAGGATCGAAAAAAAAGCATAGAAAGAACAGCAAAAATATAAAACACCTCAATATCTTGATAAAGTCAGAATGCTTCCTAATCATACTAAAAAGCAAATAAATGAAGACAAGAAACTATGCTATAATAACTTACAAAATAATACTGAACACAACCCTAAAAATTATGAGCATCCATTACAGAAATTTTGCATTCCAGCCAAAAATTCAACCCAAACCCCTCTTCTGAATACCACTTGAAACTACAGTAAAGTTCAACTCTTATTTTATAGATAGCATGGCATCTCTAACCAAGGATTCTTGAACATCTAATCCCAACTCTGCCCAACAGTCACATATCATCACATCCACTTTCACCTTCAAACCTGTGCCCATATCCTACATAAAGCTACTTTAAACAAACTTAAACTGTGCTCTTCTTCAGCTGATATTATTCTAAGCGAGTACCTAAAAATAGCAGCTAATAGAATTACCTATTATTATTATTTGACATTTGTTGACCAGATTAGTCCAAATGGGACAGAGCCCTTTTTCAGTGGAGACCCAGGGAGAAAAGCTCCACAGTAAATACATACAAAGCAAGTTGACGTATAATAATATAAAAATATATCCCTTAGACATAAGGCATAACAAGTTAACATAGATGCAAATAGGATCAACAATTCAGCAAGTGGAAGTAAAGAGGAGAGTACAAGGAATAATACATAATAGCCTGTTAACAATTTAAAGTTATATACCAAAAATAAAGTAGACTGGCTTTTGAAAGAGGACGATATGGTCAAGTCTGGAAAGAAAAGACATTTAAAAGTGTAGGTTAGAAGCAGAGAGATTAAAAAAGATGGATAGACGTGCTACAATAAAGAAAAAAAAGGTAGAGTTACACTGAAGTAGTAGCAAGAAAAGAGAATAGAATACATTAGAGAGATGGGTCAGTCAGGAGGGAGATAGCACAGACATAGTTTATTTTTCTTATGTAAGTTTTTACTGCCTTCCTGAATTTAGATTTGGGTCTAATGAGTCGTATGTCTAGTGGTAGTTTATTCCAGTTCTCAGCATGGTAACAACAATAAAGTAACCACACAAAGTAAAAACTATTTTTTTTTTTTTGGTTTTTGGTTCCTGGCTGTTGTATTTTATAACAACAATAAAGGTTTTTACCTATGTTGATCTTGGGTTTATAAATAGTGAGGAGATGTTTTTCAGAGCTCCGGAGTGATCTAGCAGGAGTGTATGGGGAGATGATAGATGTGATGCTGGGGCAGAAAAAGGGCTGGTATAATATAGAGTAAATTATTAGAAGCTGAGAGAGTAGAAGGTTATGGAGGAATTCAGGTCAGTTCAGTTTTCTGAGTGCTAAGCAGAGCATGGTAGTTCAGCTGCGCTTGTTGTAAGTGGACTCAAGTTTAGAATAAGTGTAGCCTGTAAGTTGCTAATAATTTGAAAGCCATAGAGAATGATTGGTAATAGGAAGGCTTGTGATAGAGCTGTTTTAGCTGAACTACATAGAAAGTTTTTATTTTTATAAAGGACACCAAGCTTTTGGTAGGTTTTCTTAATCTCACTTAGAACATACAGTTTGGTGTGGCTTTCTACTGAGATGGGTGTGTTATTGTGGGAAGAGATAGTAAAAGATGATTTCAGGTGGGACATAGTTTTGGTATGAAGATGCAGAGTTTGATCTTCTTTGGATTTAAGATTAGAATGTTTAGGTTAAGCCTGTTTTCAATAGATAAAAAGGTATCCTGTATTTTAGTATGAAGTTCATGGATGGTATCAGCGATGGTTATAACTGTGGAATTATCAGCATACTGGACTAGTGAATAGTATGAGGAGATGAAGATAACTGACTGGTAAAAATATTAAATGGAAGTGGTCCAAGCACTGACCCTTGGGGAACTCCCATCTGCATAGGGAGTTCAGGGGTGATAGCAGAGCACCATTTGACAGATTTGAAATGGTTACTGAGATAACTGGAGAACCAGGAGACAGTGGTGATACACAAGTTTAATAGAGAGAGTTTGTCTAACAGTAAGGGGTGGACAATAGTGTCAAATGCCTTTGAGAGGTTAAGAAAGAGACAGGAGACTAGTTTATTCTGGTCTCTGTCTTGAGAAATGGTGTAAATAAAAGAGAAAAGAGCAGTGGAGATATTATGACCAGGACGAAAACCATGTTGGGTAGGGGTGATTAGGTTCTCTAGAGTAAGGTGTTTTAGGATTTGCTTGTGAACACATTTCTCCGAGATCTTAGAGAGGGGTGAGAGAATAGCAATGGGCCTATAGTTGCATAGTGCAGTGGAATTACCTCCTTTATGGATGGGAAGAGAGGAGAACTTTTTCCATATGTCAGGGACGTTGGCTTCAGTAATAGAATGATTGATAAGAATAGAGATGGGTAGGGCTAAAGAGATGGCAGCTAGTTGGAGAAAGCATGGAGGGAGACCATTTATTGAGGGAGAACAAAGCTTAAGCTGAAGGAGTAGAGATTTAATATAACTGGTAGATACAGTTTTTAAGAAGAATGCAGAGGAGGTGTTAGAGGGAAGAGGAGGGGAGGAGGGAAGGTGGGAGTTAGAGTTAGGATGGCTGATAAGTTTAGTGATAGAGTCAATGAAGAAGGAGATAAAGTTAGTAGCAATTTGAAGGGGAGTGACAGAGGGGCTTGACTGAAGAGTAGAAGGGTTAGCAGGATGAAGGATTTGATTAATTGTATGCCAGAATTTCTTAGGATTATCTAGATGTGGTTTAGGGGGATTAGACTAATAGTTTCTCTTGTCATTGATTATTGCTTTCTTAGAAAGGTTACTGAGGTGTCTATATTGTTGTAGGTAACAGGGCAATTTAGTTTTGGTCCAGAGCTTACAATTTATGTCCCTTTGAGACATTAGGGAGTGAGTAGAGGGAGTTAGCCATGGAGAAATGGTAGATTTTACTCGGATGTAATGAATGGGGCAAGGGAATTGAGTATGTTATGAAATATATTATTAAACTCTGTGACAGCTTCATTAAGTTGTAGCTAAGAAAGGACAAGCTGATAGGTGATAGTTGTCTATTAAGTTCAATAGGGTCAAATTTATTTAGATTTCGGCATGCTTTGATAGAATAGGGTTTGAGTATGTGTGGGCTAAAACGTAGGACTTTAGTTGGGCAGTGATCACTGAGGGTGTCAGGAAGGGTTTCAGGGAAGTGATATTTATGTGGATGTGATACTAGGATCCAGTCCAGTATAGCGTGGGTAGAGGATTTATTAGTATAAGTAAGTGTAGTTATGAGTTGAGTGAAACCATGTAAGTTGATGGAGGTGGAATGGAATACAGTGGTGAGAGTTTACCAGTTGATGTTGACATCTCCCATAATTATAATCTCATTATGGAGGATAGATGAGAGAGAGGAAAGAATATTTTCCAGTAATGTAATGTTGTCACCAGGTGGAATGTAGATTGCAGCAATGTTAAAAGAGGTGTGGTGATTAATTTTACAGTTAGCTAAAAGACGGTTTGCAGGAGAGTGGGGAGAGAAGGGGATACTAGAGGGGTTAATATTAAGTTTTCAGTGCAAATAATAGCTACACCACCTCCTTTTTTGTGGTTTGATCTAGTCTTAATATGTTATAACCAGGAGGAAGGATGTCTTTATCTGGAATGTGGGGTTTAAGCCAAGTCTCACTAAGGGCTATGATGTTAGGAGAGTGTTGAGAGATCCAAGAATGGAATTCAGTAGTTTTGTTTCCTAAGCTTCTCAGGTTGATGGCATAAAAGGAGATGTGTTTTGATGGGATATAGGAGAGGGGAGTGGTGGATTGTATGGAGATACAAGCAGAGGGTGAGGGCAGACTTGGGCCAATGTTGGGGTGTATGTCAACTGCAAGTAGAAGGGATAGGAGTGTAGGGATAAGATGAGGCTTAGTAATAAATAATGTAAAGTGTATGGGTTTACTTTTAGGTTGGGTTGGTTTAAATGTCATACGTTTTGTGGTAAGAGGTAAGGTTTTGGATAGAGTATTGAGTGATGATGCTAAGAAAGAATGAGGGAATTGAGGGAAAACAGGTGGATAGATAGAGGTGGGTGAGAAGAAGTTTGGTTTAAGAGGAAAATTACAAGAGGAGAGGTTGTAAAAGATAGTGTGAAAGTAGTTAGCAGTTTTAGTAGGAGGGAGAGGTGTGACATTGTGAGTAGTGCGTTAGTGAGGTAGTAATTGAGATAATGAAGTAAATGAAAGTAAGAAAGGATGTTGAAATGTTATATAGTAAAAGGATAGGTAGGTGGTTTAAAGTGTGTGCTAGTAAGGGAGGAGTTAAAACAGTAGAGCTAATAGGCGGTGATAAGGGTGGAGGAGGGTTGACAGCAGGAAGAAGGGAGATTAAAGACGATTAAATGAGGGGTGGAACTTTTGGGGGAGTGATGTAGTAACCTATGTGATGCCCATGCCCTGGCCCAGTAATCAAGGAGCCGCAGTTCTCACCACTAACACCAGAAAGGGTGTCTCATATATGAGGAAAGGATAACAAATACACAGAGCAAAGTGCAATTTCCTTTAAGAGCACACAGAGATCACAGTCAGTCTGGGGCTGATCGCTCCCTTGCTCTCCAGGTCCCCAATAAGACTCCCTACTGGCACAGCTATAGGGTCCAGACCTCAGCCTAGTGAGCAAGCTAAAACCTCTAGCACCCTCTCTGTCCAACCAGTGCTTCATGTCCCTGCCCAAGTAGCTGACACACACACACACACACACACACACACACACACACACACACACACACACACACACACACACACACACACACACACACTTTGAGAAGAGTTTATACAATCATACAGACACTCCTGGGGAAGGCTGGCACAGGTCCTCCAGCTTTGCCCTTTTTTCTCAGACTATATGGTAGTATCAGCTGCCACTACCCACTAATAATTATCAGCTACTCAAAGGCCCTTAAAAGGGCGTCCAATTATTACTGTGCAATATTATTATCCAGTTGGCAATATAACCCAGGGCTAAAGCTATTTGAGTGGCTTTGT
Organism: Protopterus annectens; assembly: GCF_019279795.1. NCBI lineage: Eukaryota > Metazoa > Chordata > Ceratodontiformes > Protopteridae > Protopterus > Protopterus annectens. The sequence goes on from NC_056727.1 coordinate 273,602,603, forward strand.
ACAGTTTTACCAAAGGCATGCAAGTACTCTTAAGAGCTTAAATGATCTCTACTCAAAGCAGCCACAGTTTCAAGGTTTTAAAATACTTAATAAATAATTAAAACCACAAGACAATACTTTGTACTACACAGGGCTAGTCAAGAGTTCAGACATCACACATAAATACTTAAAATAAATCAGTAGTACAGTTCTGACATCACAGAAAAACCCTTAGTCTAATCTTTCTAGTTTCTAGCTATTTCTAAAAGAAAAGACAAGTCTAAGATAACTTACATAAGAGCAAGACAGTGTTGTGAGTTGGATGATCAAGACAAAAATGCTTAATGCCTTATGATTCTCTCTGTTTAAATTGAAATTGCAGTTCTGATAAATATTGCATCATTCTTTTACTTTCCTGGTGTTCTCAAGCAAACAGATACTAATTTCTTTTGTTATCTTGCAGCTGCAGAAAACTACAGCCATAAAAGACTCTAGTATTTATTCCTTAAGTTAAAACAATAGGCAGAATGCCTTCATCTAGCCTGGCCGGAGCTGAATCGTAAACATCAAAGATAGTCATGAAATAATTTGAACTTCAAAGGACAAACAAGAGATGCTTGTCTTAGCTTTCTTTTCAGTAGAGTGCAATGTTGTTACACTGTTTTTAAGCTCACATTTCACAGTATATTCTTTCATTTAAGAAAACAAGCTTGTAGTTCCACATTCATATCTACAAATGATAGAATTATCTGCACAATTCTATCTGGCTAGGCTGGCAGCCCTCACAACCTACAGAATAAAGGAAATGATGTCAGGGGTGTGTGGGAATAGGAGTAGGGTAGGGGAGCCGAGTGATCCCAAGCGTAGTGAGGGCGAATGGATCAAGTTGACCCAGCAAAGCACAATTAATGGAAGGTACAAAAAACTATAAAAACAACCAGTCAGTAAGGGAAACCATGATTTCATTCCGTTCCTCTATTATTGACTTTCTTTTTACTTTAGCAGGAAAATATGCTGTACAAGAGGGTGGGGGTTTGAAAGAGAGTGAGTAAAGGGAGATTAGAGTAAGGAGAGTTAAGGCACTTGAAATCTAAAAAGCAGTAGCCAGAGCAGGCAGGGTAAAAGATTTACAGGAAAGGCATATAAGTCGGCTACGAGTGAATGCTAAAGTCTTATGTAGTTACACTGCCATCTAATGGGCAAAAAATAGCGAAAACAAGTATTATAGTAAAATGGCAGTCAGAAAACAAAAAAGGGGTTAGCAAACACTCTCAGAGTCCTTCAGAGTGAGTGCAAGCCCACATAAGTCCAAAGAACAGCCTAACTAAATGCAGCAGTGACCTAATGTCTGTACAAATATTGAAATAAAAAAATGGAAACAAATAATGCAAAGGCTAAACAGGAATCAATAGCACATACATAGCTACGCAAAGAGAGAAGCACAGTCCCATTCAAAGGTCAACATGGACCCTGGAAATGGTTCCCAATTTACAGAGGTGGTGGCTACAAATTATCGTTCAGTTTATTCAGCCTAACAGTTAGAGGGAGTATCAAATCAACCCTGAGCTTTGTTCCTGTCTCAATCCTTATAAATTGGTCAGTTGGGGAATCCCACATTCTCTCTCTCTTGAAAAAGTCACACATTATCTCTCTGCACAAAGGAGGGAATTCAATAGACATTAATAGCTTTAGGCATATAACAATCTTATCTCCCCTCATCAAAATACTTGAAAATGTGTCTAAAAATAATTGCTAGAGTATCACCTGCAGGAAGAACTCCTATCACCTACACAACATGGCTTCCATCCTTCACATAGTACTAGCACTGCCTTTCTAGCCTATCTAGATACTATCAATAAAGCTAGAGATAATGGGAAACGAGAGTCTTCCTTATTTCTGGACTTGTTTAAAGCCTTTGACACAGTTTGTCACAGCAAACTTCTACTTCAAATACCCTCACTACGTCTTTTCTCAGCCCACCCTTCTGTTGTTCAAAGGCTACCTGTCTAATAGATGTCAGTAAGTAAAATGACCCCTATGCTCTCTCCTTACCTCCCAGTCACCACTGGTATACCACAAGGCTCTATCCTTGGTCCCCTCCTCTTTTACATTTTCACCAACACACTCTATACTTCTGTACAACAGGCCACCCTAATACAATATGCAGATGATATATCACACTTCCAAAAAATTACTCACAAAGTTGTAACAGCCACTGAAATATGGCTTCATAACTCACAACTCATGCTCCACCCAAAAAAGATCAAGCTACTAACTTTTCCCCCAAATCCCTCTCTCATGAAAAATAAGTAAATAAATAAAGTCTTCTCTCTTGATAATACAACCATTGAAATCACTTCTCATAGCAAACTATTAGGTGGCATAATGGATGATAATCTTATATTCGGCCTGCATATGCAAAATTGCATAAGAAAAATTCATCAAAAACTAGGGATGCTTTACAGAGCAATAAACCTTCTCACCAACACAACTACAACTACACTTGCCCCGACTTTTCTCCTCCCCAGTCTTCTTTATGGTGTTCCCATACTTACTAATCTCTGGGCTTCATAAAAAATTAAACCTTACACAATGCTATAACAGAGCTGCTAAATTTGCAGCACATACCCTTTTCAGAAACTGCCACCGTATAGCACTTAAAACACTTAATTGGTTGGAACTGTTAAATCAACTAACATATATACAACTTCTTACTACCTTCCCTTTAAAATTATCCAGCATTCATCTGCCAGCCCAGCACTAAAAAACATTCAAAACAACTATGTTTACAGTTAGTCACTGCAATCCAGTGACCAAAAACTCCTGTCTGTCTAGAAACCTATCAAATCTGCAGGGCACTGTCATAACTCATACAAGGTTGCTAAGGCCTGGAACTCCTTACCTGTACCCATCAGGTCTCTGCCATCCCTTCCATCTTTCAAAACCACTCTGAAAGAATTCCCAGCTAAAATCTGGCTCTGTACTTGCTCAAAACAAGGATAAACTATTTTCTCTTAATGTGAGAAGGTACCTTTTTATTCTTTATACCTCCTTACTCTCCCTTCTTCACTTACTTCCTAACTGCTAACTAATTCTCTTTACTACCTTTCTCTTTAAATATATCATAAGTCTGTTTGTCCCTCATTTCATATTGCAATTCCTATTTGTATTAGACTAACATACCTCTAATTTCTCTACAAACTGTCTAAAATTTCTCCAGGTATTAAATTGTTGTCATAGACCTTGTATTGATTCTTAACCAATGTTTTTATATTATGTCTAATTTATTATAATTATTTAAACTGTGGATGTTTTTGTTTTATTTTTGAAGATTCTAAAGTTATTGCTCTTAAAACATTTTGTAGTAATTTGGAGCTTTTCTCCCTAGGCCTCCTCTGAAAATGGGATTATATCCATTTGGACGTTCCCTGTAAATAAATGTCAATAAATAAAGAAATAAAGAAATTGTGCTAAAATATTAGTGAAATGCTTTCACTACATGATCAGAGAAGGCTTTTGCAAAAGGAGATCAGCAAGTCATGGCAAAGCAGTGTAGAGCTGTATAGACCATAAGAAGTATTAGCTTTGTTTTAGGACTACATGATTTAAGTGCAGTAAATAACTGTGAGTAAAATCCTTGGGGTAAGACTACCAAGAGAAATGCAACTATCTATGTAGAGAATCTTGCTAGATTTGTTGTCCTTCTCATACATCTCAACTGTCCAGATTTTAGCAGAATGCCCAGATGTTAGACTGTTCCTCATAAGATCTGTGACTTCTAGCAAATCAGTGAGACCTGAAGTGACTAAATAATGACATATAATGACATACATTTAAGTTTCTGACTTCATATGCTTAAGAAAATGCATACTAACACAAATCCTGTTATTCTAGCAACTTTGAAAGTTCATGCTAACACAAATCCTGTTATTCTAGCAACTTTGAAAGTTTATAAGAGCAATATTTAAAATTTGTCCCTATTTTTAAGCCTTTGTGCCCCCATTATTTCAGGTTTTGTCCAGATTTCTTGTGCTAAGAGGTTGAGAGGTCTGGCCTGCTACAAAAATGAAAACAATAATTGATCACATAATAGCAAATCTGTAGAATCCCACGGTGGTGGTGCTGCAGTAGCATTGTCGCCTCACAGTAAGATGCTGTCCGGTTCGATTCTCAGCTAGAGCGGCTTCTGCGTGGAGACATGCGTGAATGGGCATACCTTCGTTGAAGGTTGTGCGTCAGGCCTGGCAAGCCAGTACATAAAAATCAACTGCCAATCATTAGCAGACCGGAGTTCCGCTGTGGTGAACCCTAACTGGGAAAAGCCAAAAGACACAAACAAACAAACTAGCAAATCTGTAGAACTGTTTTTATGACATTACAGGTCTGAAAGAAATCATATCAGGCCTAAATTATAAGTAGATGAAGTATTAACAGCAAACTAGTAAAAAGTAAGATGGGAGATGAGCAGTTCAGATTCAGATCAAGATGCGACACAACTGACCCGATGTTTACAGTGAGACAGACAGATTGAGAAGAAGCTAGAGATGAGGAAAGAGTCCAACTGGGCATTCCTAGACTTGATGAAAGTATATGGCAAGATCCCAAGAAAGCTGATTTGGACAGTCCTGCTGTGGTATGAAGTCCCAGAAGTATTGCTAGGATTGGAGCAGGCTATATATAGGAACCTTATGACTCAAGTACAAACAGTATTTGGTGTCACAGAGGGGTTCCCACTGGGAATGGATGTGCAACAGGGATCAGCTTTGAGCCTACTTCTGTTCATATCTGTGACAGAGTATATTAGCAAATAGGTGAGAGGGAAGAGATCAACTAAGTTACTGTATGTAGATGATGTAGCATTACAGGCAGACTCTGAACAAGACCTTCAGCCAATGATAAATACATGAATGCAAAACTGCAGCAAATGGTGGAGTTTTGAAGAAGCTGAGAATTGAGATGGAAGGGAAAATACTGGAAATGGTTAACCCTTTCAAGTATCTGGGATGGGTAGTTGAGGACACGCGAAGTCTGAATGAGGAGGTCAAAACTAAAATCAGAGGGACTGCAGCCACAGTTGAAAAAAAGAGTCAGGTGTAGTACATGACAGAAAAATGCCAAAGAAGCTGAAAAGTAAGGTGTACAAAACAGTGGTGCAATCTACACTACTGCATGGTACTGAAAACTGGGGAGTAAAGGCAGAACAGTTAAGGAAGCTAGAGGTGATGGAGTTGAAGTGCCTGAGATGGGTATTAGGATGCACACTGTGGGACAGATGAAGGAATGAGGTCATAAGAGTAGAAAAAAAGTAGCTCCAATTTCAGAAAAGGTCAAAGAGAAAACATTACTCTGGTTCAGGTAAATGTGAAGAAAAGCAGTAGACAATCTGATGAAGAAGATGTGGGACAGACAGAAAGATAGCAAGAGGAAATGAGGATATCCTGCAAAGAGATAGATTGTGTGATAGAAGACCTGTGACAGTCAGGCATGAGTGTCAAAAAGGACAGGAGAGTGGCATTGAATAGAAAGAGGTGGTGACAGCTGACATGGCACTCTGACCCCAAGGAGAAAATCGGAAAAAGGGGGTTGATGATGATAAAGTAACAGCTGCAATAAATAGGAGATATGGATGACAAGCTGAGAGTGCTGGAGTCAAAATCTAGCAGCCAAAACTAGCCAAACTAGGGAATACAATAAGAGAGCTTCAAAAGAAAAACTGCTATTGAGAACATAACTCCTTTTTCAGTGAGTTTGTAGAACAATGAAGGAGAAATCAAGTGGAATATACATAAAACTGAATATCATCACTATGTAAGCTCCCAGACAGTAATGATATTCAAGTGGAAACAGTGTACAGAATTGACTAAGAAGACATAGGAAGAGATGGGCTTCATTTTTTTTAAAAGTGCTATAATAGTTACATTAAAAATTGGTTGTAAAAAAAAATGAGTATAAATAATGGGTCTATATTATACTAACAAAAGTGAAAGATAAATAATCAACCCCATGTAAGCGAAAGCTTACAATGTCGAAACCTCAGAACAGCAACTTTTTCCCAGGGAAAAAAATCTCTGTTCCAAAATAAAAAAAAAAAAAAAAAAAAAATTTAAAACATTGCATAATGTGGGGGGGCTTCACCCCCTTACTTAAATATACCAACTCTGAGATCTCACTACAGTGCTGAAAATGTCAAAGTAACAAAAAACGGCCAAAGCAAATTCTTTCCTAGGGAAGGAATTTGCTGAAAAGCCGCTTTGCTATTTTTCCTTTTCGCTCTTTTCGGTTCTATCAAGAGTCATTCATCAAAAAGTAGGGATGCTTTACAGAGCAATAAACCTTCTCACCAACACAACTACAACTACACTTGCCCCGACTTTTCTCCTCCCCACTCTTCTTTATGGTGTTCCCATCCTTACTAATCTCTGGCAATCTGGTAATAGGAACCCTAAATAACAGCTAGTTAATGTGTTCTATGAAGAGGATTACAAAGCACAAAACATTAATAAACAATAAAGATAGTAAATAGTATGTCAAGTGAGAGAAACAGGAATAGCAGAAAAATGATCATAAACAGCAAGAGAATGTCTAATGAGGATGAAGCAAAGTTAGTCATATGACTTTCCAGAGAAGTTTGCAAGAGGGTTTACACAACTGTTAAGAAGTTTGACTTCATGGGTTTGTACACAGACTTCCAGAATGGCAAACAGATTAATGGTATGACTGCAAGATCTGTATGCAGACTGACAGACTGGTAAACAGATTAAGTGACCTGAATCCGTGTGCCTATACGCAGACTGCCAGAATGGATAACAGTTTAGTGGTCTGAGACCGTAGGTCTGTATGGAGACTACTGGACTGGAAAAGTTAATGCCCTGAATTCATGGGTGTGTACACAGACTGCCAGAATGGAAAACAAGTTAGCGGCCTGAATCCACGGGTCTGTATGCAGACTGCTAGAATGGAAAACAGCTTATTTGCCTGAGTCTGTCAATCTGCAAGCAGAGTGCAAGAATGGAAAACAGGTTATTGGAGGGAGCAGTGACTTTGTAAATGCAGCAAAGTGGCACTACCCATAGCTCTCAACCTGCAAACATTGAAAACAGGTTCAAAACCCTTTGAAAAATAGGCACATTCAACCAAAAATCTGGACAACTGAATACCAAACAGCACATAACTCTTTCCACTTCTAGTAAGAATGTGGGACATTATTCAGAAATGTGTTTAAAAATAGATAGTGACAAAATGATGGAAAAATGTAGGAATATTATCAAGCAGTGAAAAATCTGTAGACTTTATTAAACTGTATTGTAACAGTGTACCACACAAGGTTATTCATTTTTCCTTCTCAAAAAGGTAGATGTAAAATGTGTGAACTCCTTAGAATCATTGGTGCCACTAGCATGTTTGTCATGTGGTGTGGCTTTCTGTATACTAGGCAGCTTTAAAACTGTGTACAATGAGGGGACTCAGAAAATTGTGTGAAGGAGTAAAGTGAACTATAAATGCATGTCTCCAAAAATAGGTAAATCAGGCCTGAAAATAGGAATGTTACCCCAAAGTCAGGATACTTGAGAGGTCTGGTATTACCACTGAGGTTTGAGGGTTGTAGATATATTATTAATATAGCAGGAAGGTGGGGTAAAGTCTGAGATGCTGAACAGAGGAGCAAAAAAGAACGAATAAATAGAAAACGCTCACTTTATTACAAAAACAAAGCTTTCGGGAAATATCCCTTCTTCAGTGTTCAAACACATTACTTAAAATCATCTTATTTAAATGAAGTAATATACAGCACATGACACAGCCATCCAATAAGAACACACAAATCATTAACCATTCAATTTTTAAAAAGAATATATTACAATATAAAAACACTTTGAATAAAAATAGAAAATAGAAAATTAAACCTAACACTAATTCAGTAAAAAAGTATGATTATCATAGGAGTATAAAGACTTACTTATACTGTTTTTGTTTAAAATCTAACATAGGTTTAATTGTTGCCATATTATTAAGCCCAGGTTCTCTATCAGCTTCGAGTTTTATAATCCACTTGTATTCAGACATCTCTAATTTATTGTTTATGTCTCCAAGCCTCAGATTTTTATATACAACCTCTAAGACTTTAAATTTAAAGCTATGTGAGACTCCCTCATCCATTTTATGCTTTGCTAAGGCCTTTGATCCAATATCTCTAATTTGTTCTCAATAATACAGTCCTTTAATCGTCTCAAGCATTTTCCCTCATAAATCCCTTGGCATTGTACACATGTTGCCAGGTAAACTATCATAGTCGTATTACATGTTGCCTGGTGTTTGATGTCATATCTTAATTTACTCACTGGATGCTCAAAAAACTTTTTATCACAAATTTCAGAACAGAGGAGCCAGCAGCAGCAGCTGACATACAAGAAATTTGACAGTATCTGCAAAAGGTTACCCTAAAAGGTGAAATCAGAGGTGCAAGTCACTGAGAGACATGGAATAGCCGGATGAAGATGAATGTAAGCAGCTGCAGCCAAGTGAATGAAGGAGCATTGAAATACCAACTTGGATAACATCGAAGGACCCAGAGAAGTGGCCCAAAGACACTAGAGATATCATTATATTATTTACAGGGTTAAGTGTGGGCTTACCTGGTCATCTGAAATAAGTGAACTGGATGCCTCCTGAAGTGAGGTATGAGTCAGTGGGAGGGAGCTAATTATTTCAGATGATATAAAGCTGCGGTTACCTCCTGCTTTGGCTGCCTGCTCTTTCTCTACTTCAACACTCTATTGTGGCATGGCGGATGGTAGATGAGTCCCTGTGGCTGAAGATGGAAAAGAAAAAAAATGGGATGCCTTGTAAAAGCATCACTGATACTGCATTAGGCAAGTTGGACTACGTTGTTTGCCTTTGGGCTGATGAGGGTTCCATGAAGCAGCAAATATGTGTAAATAACGTTTATGACTTAGGATGGTACATTTCTGCAATGTATCTACAAATCTCAGCATGAAAGTGTTAGGCTTGAGTAAAATGAGGAAATGAGGGGGACAGGATACTATTTTAAAATGTGTTAACTGGCTTACTGTTTGTATGTTCAATGTTTACATCTTTTAATAAGATATATTATGAATGCATTATGACTTTGCATTTATGATAATTAATCAGACATTTTAGCTCAGAGGGTTGGAAGACTACAACCTACACTATGCCTCACCCTATAGTGTTATGTTTCATTCCCTCACCACTTGCTTATAAAGTGTGTAACTCTAAGAAAGTCACTTAATCAAACATTGCTCCCAAAAGGGAACACTTTTCAGTGGCTTTTTCTGTTTAATTAATACATAAAATCATAAACGACTTCTAAATGTACTGTAAATGAAAGGCAGTACGAATGGGCAGGTGAGAGTTTTCTTTTCGTTTAGAACATATTTGAAGGTTAATAGTTTATGGATTAAATGTTTTGATTATTTGTTTGCTCTTTTTTAAGGATACTGCTTTGTACTTTTATATGCCTGCACCCCTTCGTATATGGTGAAGTTTTAAGAATCTATGGAAAGTTACTAACACTGTCTGTATGTTGATGGATGTTATCTCCTTAGCTTAATATTGATTTTAAGTGTTTTGTTTTTATTTGTTAAAGCTAAATAGAGCACGTACACATGAAGTTATTGTAGGCAGTTAAATGTAATTATTGAGGTGAGTGCATTGAGAAGGTCACTGCTGCACAGATTGAGAGGGTGTAATGGCTAGATGACAGGGAATCTGAGTGAACTAACTCAGTGTGACGCAAGTATTTCAGCATGTTGTCTAACACTGAGTAGAGGGGTGAAAGTTAAGGTAGGGCAATTTCACCTAATGGCTATGACAGCTGCAGGATGTCAATTTTTTTTTAATTACATATAGAGGACATAAGGATGCCATTTGTGCTTCTTTAACAATAAGATGTATAGAACAGGACTCTTGAAGGGAGGAAGTGGCTATAAGGACTGGGATTGTGCTTGGGAAAAATAAAGTATCATTGGTGAATTCACTAGTTGAATAGTAGTAGCAGAGGGTCTTTCTTTGGAGACAGTCAATGGTTTTATAGTAAAGCCGGTTTGCACTTCATAACTGGTTAGCTGAAATGTTGAAGGTAATTAAAGAAAGGAGTTGTGGTTTCTTTTTAGAAAGATGGGTGGAGGCGATTGCATAATAGTGAAGAAGGGTATACAGTAGTCGGCATAGCTAATTCCAATGTGTGGAGGCTATAGTGTATTAGGTAATATGGAGTCCCACAGTATATTAGGTTATATGGAGTCCCAAATGTCCTATATTATATTAGGTTAAGTCACATAGTATATTAATTTATATGGAGTCTCATAGTATATTAGGTTATAACGAGTCCCAAGATGACTTTAGTGGCTTGAGTAGAGACATTACCTCTTGTACAACAGCAAGGTAAGCTGGAAGAGGCAATAAGTAAAGAAGGAAATACTTGTTTTATTCAAGTTTTGATGTATTGTGCTAAATTTTTGCAGTTTTAATGATCTTACTGCAAGGAGTGATATATGTTAAAACTTTTTGGGGGCAGTTAGGAAGATGACTGATTCTGAGAATGAGATAGCAGTAAGGTCGTCATGCAGAAGATGTAAGAGGTGGACAATATTAGGAGAAATGGTTGATAACAAAGGAAGAAATGAGGAAAGGAAGGAAGGAGAGAAAGAAAGGAAGGAAAGAAGAGAGGGAGGGATTGTGTGCATAATTTGAATGGGAGAGAGAAAATGAGATCCGGGAAGCTGATACTAGGGGACATCTAGGTAAAATATGTGGTTTAAGGCTGATACTGGTGTCTCAGACAGGCACAGATGATGACCCATGGGTCCTAGTTCAAGGAATGAAAAAGTAAGTCAAGTTGCTTTAGGACTGGATAAGATTAAAGACACTGTAAGACTATCAACCTCAAAATGAGGATACCTGTACTGAGGATTGAAAATGTGGACATTTTAGTCTTACACAAGATTAAATTATAATAAAAGGAGGATTGGGTTACAAGGAAGTATTATCAGTTTGGAGTGAGAGATTATGTTAGTGGAGGATGGAAGTGGGTGATAATGGTGTTGTACTGGTGATTAAAAGAGTGTGCTAGAAGAAGACAGGGTAGATGAATAGTATTGAAATGGTACTTTTCCTTGTTTAAGGTGTTTGGAGTAGATACCATGCTGAAGTTTCATCATAGTAAAAAATTCAAATTAGGCTCCATGTCTGTTAGATGACTTTTATTTCCAGAAAAGTCATATTTTTTCTTTCACTTCTACATAATCCTTCATATAGCCACAAGATCCTTCCCATCCTTTCCTTTGCATACTTCCTTCTCTAAATTTTTATTGAACTACTTTGCCCCAAACGTCTTAGCTAAACTTTCCTCCGCTGCCATACCAAAATCGCCTACTACCTTTATTTTAGTACAATTCTATTATGTGAATTTGGGAACTCCATGTTGCAGTTTCATGCTATCCTAAAGTGTCTGATGACAGTGTTTTGCACTAGGTGCAGTTCCCCAATTTATTCAATTTTTCGTTTACTGATTTGCTCACTTGTTCATTAAATGCCATTGTGTATCTGTACAGCTTTGATTTAAAAACAAGTACCTTGAAAGGAACAGCCTATCCCATAACAAGACACTTGTTATCCATTCATTATTTACTTATTTATTGTGTTAACATAGTAATCCTACTGGTTGGGACACATTTTCTTTAGTGACATGATAGCACGGTGTGGTTAAATGACCCCTCAGAGTCATGCAGCAGGCAAAAGGATACTTATGGAATCAAGAATGGAACTACAAGATGAGGATCATTTGCAGCTTATAACTTTAATTCTTCGTACCAACCTGCCAGATATCCCTGCTTATACATTTGTACTGTTCCACTGGTCAATTAATGTATTGATATATAACATCAACAAATTGTCATTAAAGAAAATATGCTGTACTTTGGGAGATGCCTTCTTGCGCCTTAATTCCCCTCCACCGTGACTGAGGCTTATTACTGCAGACGTCACCTGTTTGATAGTCTGTGTTTTTGCCTTTCTGTGATTTTACCCTTTCAAGACTCTATAAGATTTATTTCCTGATATGAAAACTATATTCTGAGTAATTACTAGACAGTACAAAATATTTCTGTTATTGAATTAGGCAGCTCCTGGGATGACCAGGAAAATTTAATGTAGATTAAAATATAATAAAGTA
>NC_056727.1:273984792-274102292 GCF_019279795.1 Protopterus annectens
TAGATTTCTAGTTCTAAGAGGTTGAGAGGTATGACTGTGCCCTTCACTCCCCCTGCTAATTATATACATCAATTTTGTAATCACACCACAGCTAGGAAAGATTAAAATCCCTACTCCCTGCTGTACCATGATCTCAGACAAACAATTACTTTCAGGAGTCTGATGTCCTGGATGTTCTCTATATGAGGCTGAGAACTGATGTACTGGTTAAGGTATTTAAATCATAAACACAAGGTACAGCATTAGATTCTCACCTTTGGAAGGGAAATTAGCTAGGCTTAAAATGACCCTTAAGGGCAGCTAGAATAGTACTTACCCATGAACCTTACATGAGGGTATTTCTTTAAATATCGGATTAACTTTAATTGTCAGAAAATATTTTCATAAATGATCATAAGCATCCAAAACAAACAATCAGAACTAAAGTGATTGCAAATGTAAGCAAATGGCCTTCATTTGTGACCCTTAATCAAAACAAATGTATTGCTTTTACATGGGGGGGGGGCTTTACTCCCCAAACACTATTACATTGTGGGTCCACACCCATAGCCTAAGAAATTAAATATACTAACTGCACAGCAGCATAACTGTAGAAACTAAGGATAACTCCTGAAAGAAAACTGCAACTGAACAGCAACAGTTTACCTGTAATATAATTTGACCAGTATAACCATGAACAATAATTACCAAAACCAGTGTCACTAGATAAATGCATACCACAATGAAACATATGCCACCTCTCTCTCTCTGTATATATATGTATATGTGTGCATATATATATATATATATATATATATATATATATATATATATATATATATATATGTATATGTAAAATACACACACACACACACACACACACACACACACACACACACACACACACACACACATATAAACGGGTCTACTTTGTTTAATTGAAAGCTCAATTCACTGAATTTGAGTTCACCCTCACCAAATCACTGTAAGCTCAAATTACTGAAAACTCATTTCACTGAATCTCATTTAACTGACGTGAAGTACTGGCATTGTGTACAGTACTGTAAGGCAAGTAAAAGGTATATGCCCTTTCCCCCACTGTAGTGCAATCCTGGAATTAGTATATAGAGTTAGAGGAGGGTGTGGGGGGCACACCTGTTCTACTATCTTCCCTTCAATCTCAGTTCTCAGCTTATTCTGATTTCCCCCATTGGCTGCCAGTACAACCGTCTTAACTGTATTCAGTCTCATCCCATGTGCCTTTAGTTTTACATTCCACTCCCCAACATTGTGCTGAAGTCCTTGCTCAGACTCTGCCTGCAAAGCCATATCTTCTGGATATATTTATTATTTATTTATTTAGTTATTGATTGATTGATTGATTGATTGATTGATTGATTGATTGATTGCATTTGTTAACCGGGAAAGTCCACTGGGCCTGGAATGAGCCCATTTTCAGTGGAGGCCCAGGGAGAAAAGCTCCACAAAATTGCATACAAAGATAAATATTAATGCATTTCATGGAAAAGTTCACGAAATTACTTACAAAGAATGTGCTGATTCACATAGCAGAGGATATCAGGCACTACTATTACATTAAATGAAGACTAATAAAGCAAAAGTGAAAAAAGTTACAATCCTGGGAAAGTAGAAGTAGTAAATGGCATATGTTCACACAACACGTGAATGACAAATAAGTCTACAGGTTCGCATCCAAATAACACTTGAATGCAGTGTATCTGCTAGGCTAATTGCCATGGGGAGTTGTGTGCAGTGTAAGACATTGTAGGAGATTAGAAGGGTTAGGGGGACAGTTTAAAGTGACAGGGAAGCAGAAGGTAGACAGAGTAACAGGAAGGAAGTGACAGTGAGAGGTATAACACTGGTGAGGGAAGTCAGGAGTTAGAGTTGTGTGTTCGGGTACAGGAGCATAACCAATGGGAGGAGAGATGTAGTTTAAGGGATTTTTTAAAGGAGGCAGGATTGGTGATAGTTCTAAGTGAAGGGAGGAGATTATTCCATGCTTTAGAGATTCAGGAGGTATACAACATTTGGCTGGCTGTGAGCTTAGGTTTCTCAATGGATAGTAGCATTTTATTTTCGGACCTGAGTTGTTGGTTAGGCTGATACATGGTCAGTATGGAGGAGAGGGAAGGGCAGATTTCTGGGTTGTAGATGAGCTTGTGGGCTATAATTAATTGCAAAAAAGTGAGAAAGTGAGGGTATTCTAGCCAATTTAATTGATGCAGAGAAGAACAGTGATGGCTAGAATATTTAGCGTTAGGAGCAAATTTAGCAATTTTGTTGTAGCAAGAGTCAAGTTTTGTTCTCAGGGAGGACTGTAGATTGGTGAGGATGGGAACACAATATAGAAGTGTTGGAAGCAGGAAGGAACAGGCCAAAGCCTTTTTTGTGGACAGGCTAAGAAATAGTTGTGCCTATACAGGACACCTAGTTTTTGATGTTTTTTTTTTATGTTGTTATAGATGTGAAAGTCAAAATTTAATTTGTCATCAATGATGATGCCTAGCAATTTGGTACTGGGGATGACTTTAATGATGGTTTTATTTTGGGAATGAACAGGGAATAGTGACTTGCCAGCAGGGATGGATTTTGTGGGGATAAATACTAAAAGTTTTGTTTTATTGGGGTTGAGAGCGAGATGGTTCTGGGACATCCAGGTTTCGGTAGAAGAAATGCTTCTTGGGTGAGATGCTGTAGTGTAATGGCAGATTTATCAGAGCAGATAATAATTCAGTCATCACCATATTGGATAACAGTACTGTGGGTGAAAGAGGAATGAAGGTTGTTGAAAAATATACTGAATAAGAGGGGTCCCAGTATTGAACCTTGGGGGACTCCTGTATTTGTAGTTATGAAAGGAGAGGAAGAGTGTTGCTATTTAGTAGATTGCTGCCTATTACTGAGATAGTTAGTAAACCATTGTAGGGTAGGGGGAGATAGTCCAAGATTAGAGAGTTTAGTAAGTAGGAGTGTGTGGGAAATAGTGCTGAAAGCCTTTGATACATCCAGGAAGAGTGGGGAGACTAATGAACCAGCATGTATATGTGTATATGTATATATCTATCTATATCTATATACTTTATTGATCTACCCCCTCCTACCTGTTTATTAGTGTAGTGCATCACCACTATGAACAACAGTGGGTTCAGAGCTGAACCCTGATTCACACCCAGTGCCACTGAGAACCCCTCTGTGAGACCATACACTGTTCATACTTGAGTCATTGCGTTCTTGTATATATCCTGCACTATTTCTACCACTGTTTCTGGGACTTTGAACTATTGCAGCCCTAATCAGCTTTCTTGAGTCCTTGCAATATGCTTTCTCCAAATGTAGGAATTCTCAGTTGGACTCTTTTCTCAACTCCAGCTTCTTTTCAACAATCTGTCTCACTGCAAACATCAGGTTAGTTTGCTGCATCCTGATCTGAACTCAAACTGCTAATTTCCCATCTTACTTTCTACTACTCTGCATATTTGTCAATCCCCATCTCAAGAATTTTCATGCAGTATGACAGGAGTTTGACACCTCTGTACTGCCCACAGTTGTGGATGCCCCAGTTTTTCTTATACACTGGCACTAGTATGCTTAATATTCTCCAGTCACCTAGGATACTCCTTTCTCTCTATACTGCTATGAGCATGAGACATTTCTCCCCCATCTAACCCAATATCTGGATCACATCTGCTGTCACATCATCTACCTTCCCTGACTTCATTTTCCTTAGCACAGTTCTTACTTCTTCTAGGGTGGCCTCACTCTCTTCATTTACCATAGGCTGTGTCTCGGGCAGTACAGCTTCTCGGGGGTTTCTTCATTCAGAAATTGCTGGAAGTACACCTTCTATCTGTTTTCTGATATCCTGTGGATGGTGAGTAGGCTGTTGCTGGCATCCTTTATGAAAGGTGTCTGACTAATCTTTCTGTCCTTGTCTTGATATAGTTTCATATAGTCTTGATGTAGTCACTGTCAAGAAGCTAGTAGAGTGCCTCTGATGCCTTGTTCTTTGCCTCTTAGCTTCTTCATTGACCAACCAGTATTCCTTCTTAACCTGATCTGTCTTTTTAATCTCCCACTATTTCCTGCATTCCTTTCTTTTGATGACTCTCTAGATTTCTACATTTCATCACCAGATTTTCTCATGTACTTTTCCCCCATACCTGGCCCAGTTGCCTATCTGTTTAGTAGTCCTCACACATGCTGTTTTGAGGTACTACTATTTCCTCTTCTTCCTGAGTGCTACAGCTCTGAGTAATTCCTTGAACTGTTGTTTCTCTCCAGTGAACTTCCATGTCTTCAGCCTGTACTCTGTTGAGCTTTGAGTCTTCTCTGACCACTGCTTGCTACCGAATGTGACAACCAGTGGTTTATGCTGTGTGTCAACTGCTTTACTGGGGATGACTTTGCAATGACTGATTCTATGCCAGCGCCATTTCCTTACTAGGAAGAAGTTTACCTGAGTTGCATGTTGGCCTCCCTTATATGAGATCTTGTGACTGTTGGCTGCTATCAAGTCATTTGCCAGACAGAAGTCTATAACAGCCTATCCTTTATTCCTGTTGCCCCACACATGCGTACCCAGGCAGTCCTCAATTCCTGTTCTATAATGTTCTGCTTTATCTAGTAGGTCCTGCGACTGCTGTCTGAATGTACTTTTCTCTTCTCTTCACTATCACACTGTGGGGCACAGGAATACCATGGATTTGTCATTAGTTCTGATGACATCCCTCACTTTTCTGAAACCTCTCCCTCACCATAATTCCCACATGATTTTTAGCCTGTCCTCCTGAATAGGACCTTCCATCTTGTCTCTTCTGCACCATCACGTCACTCACTTCCATCTGTGAATCAAAACTGAGGCAATTCTTAGTTCATGTTTGACAGCTTGATTATGTTTATATCCAGATTTCACTAACCAGAGCTATCCCAGGTAGCACAAGTTGGGTAACTGGACACTGACAGGCTTTATTAACCCAGGGATTGGCATTATTTTGAGCACACTGGCCAATGGGGACACATTAGCATGAGTCCCTGGCCTAGTTTGGATCCTCAACCCATTTATCACCAGCCAAATGGCAACATTAGTCCACATAGCCGAATCATAAAGAGATATATTTTACACTATTGATTAACCCCGCAACAGCACACAGTCTATGATCTGTGTTCTCCAATCTTGAGGATACTCTGCATCACAGTAGATGCCTAATCTAAAGCAGCATAGTGGACTATGTCAAGTCTGTGCTGCTGACCACAGCCCAATTTATTAGCAAGTTTGAGATGGAAACACACAGCATTTTATTTTATAGAAGTGGGAGGAAATTCTAAAAGGACATTTGCCAGAGATCAGGACTGAGCCTTGCACCTTAGAGATTGGACGGAAAGACCTTAACCATTATTCCAACTGGTCAACTCATGTGTGTGTGTGTCTCTATTTAGAAGTATTTTGTACATCATTTTTAAATCAAACATCAGCGTGATGGTCCACAAAGAAAGTAAAGCTACCCAAAACATACGGAGCATAGGCTAAAGATTGTTAATTGATATGACAGCAGCAACTATAGCTATTTTAGCTCAGAACTGGATAATTGCTAATATCTGAAATATCTCTGTACAGATTGGTTTCAAACTATGACAAAACATATTTGACAGATTACTAGGTACTTAAGAAAAGTGACTATGCAAGAGCGATTTTGCAATGTTAAATACTTCTTTTCATCTACAGTAAGAAAGATCACAGAAAAACTCCTACGTCATTACTGACATTTCAGGAAGTCCACATTAAGTGCATTATTATTATTATCTTTACGCTGCTCTCCAGTATTACACATGACTTGTGGAGCCAAGTAAGTGGCAACTCTCTGTTTACAGAGTTTGCTGCTTGCATTTCAATTATTATTACACGTGGTATGTCTGAGCTGTACTTCACACAGTAACAAAGATGATTTTCTGCAGGCTGACTTCAGTATGTTTTTCTTGTCACATTTTTCACATGCTGTGTGTCAGTCGCCAGCTTCTTTCAGGCCAGTTGTCCCATTCATTCCCCCTTTGGCAGGGTGTGGGTCAAATAGGAGGGGGCTCATAATAAAAGCAGCCATTGGGGCAGTTCATTTTTTTTCCCTGCCTTTGCTCTGATATCCCCATGCAGTCAGCTTATGGTAAAGGAAGTGGAGATACAATGTGCTGATTATGAAGGACATTCCCCTCACTTCTGCAAGGGTTCCACCAGGGATATTGCATCGACAAAGAATGTCTCCAAGTGCATGCAACCCTTCCTACCCTCCATAAGAGGTGAGAGGGCCGTGCCACTTCCCATTCTCCCTTCCTGCCTGGCTCTTGCAATCAAGGGGACACTAATCAATGCCTGGTTGCCTGGGTCACAGTCAGAGCTCCTTACTTTTCTGACCTCAGCATGATAACTGAAGCTATATATAAAGTCCTCATAAAAGTGTTTGGCAAAGGACCCTGTCTTCTGTTCATACTACCTTTATTTACCTTTATTTACAAATGAGTCCTGCTTTTATCGATTGTCCATCTGAGCTGAGCTGAGTGCCAGTAGAGAATGTGAGAAACATTCTTATTAGCATAATAGGATGCATATGAGATGCAGGAAACTGATAACTTGGCATATTTTAATAGATTCCTCTAGATAAAACTGCATCAAGTTAAATTTTTAGTCTGTTTTTGAAATACTCCTTCTATCTCTTATAAAATATCTCCATTTCTTTCTGATAAGGGTGCCACAATGTTCTATATAAGTACTATTGTGCATAAAATCCTTGATATTAAGGACGGTTCTGTCAGTTAGTTTTTCATAAACACTTGTCTGCACTGTCACACATTGTATAAAAACCTTATTATCAAGAAATGTTACACATGAGGTCAAGCACTCCATGGAGAATTTAGATGGGAGACTTCTGTTGGGTCTTTAGTAGAATTCCTTGAAAGAATCACTGATATGTGTCCAAATAATGAAGACAATGTCAATAAAATGAATGGAAACGACTAGGTGAGCTACATGTACAGTGGTCTAGAAGTTCTTCTAGGTTTGGCATGAAGAGCTTTGCATGCTGTGGAGCTGTTCTGATGCCCATTGCAGAATCCATCTGAACATAATTGTTGCTATTATAGTTAAAGTTGTTGTTTGTCAGAATGAGTTGTATAATTTGCCCTGCTATATCTGAGGTAATGGCATAATGGTTTGTTTTCTCCTGTAGGTAACCTGATACAGGTAGCAGCATCATCCTTATGCGTCATGTTTGTGTAGAGTAATCTAGCATCCTCAATTATTAAAATGGTATTAGGTGGTATGCCACAATAACCTGACACAATGAGAAGGGCATGAGTGTTGTTTAGACAAAGAGCTATCCTTTCACTGACTAGTAGTTTCAGAATTTTCTCCAGAGATCCAGAAATTCGTTTTTTCTTTTTTTTTGGCATGACATTACTGATCTTCTGAGAGCTTTATCTTATGGGTTTTTAACATTTAGAAAACTACTAGCTGAGTAGTAACTACTGCTAACTGAGATGACTGAGGATAAGGACAGTTAATTATCCCTGGATGTCATCTTGGAAAGAAGTTAACACATGAAGTTTGGGAGCAGATTACTTTGTCCTGCTCCCCTATTAGGGCTTGAGGGGCGGATAGAGATAAGGGCTTGATTGGGAAGAAGATGGAGAACTTGGAGGATTTCTGGGTGGGGTCATCAATCTAGTTATCAGTGGCTGGGACAAGGTAAGGTTGAGGGGTGACCAATCAGGGGTAGTAAGATGAGGTGTAACTGGGTTCAGCTTCTGTTTACTCCATCTGTTGAAACAAGCAGTTGGCTTGTTCTTCAGCAGTTAGAGGATCTGTGGAATATCAATTTGGGGCAGAGGCTACAGTGAGCCTAGTTGAACTTGTGAGGTTAAGGCTTAAGAGGACAAGGGACTAGGTGACCTAAAGGGTGTGAATGTTTGAGAGCAATATAAATGAGTGGAAGAAAGTTGTTGGTGTTTGTCATGATCTGATAGCACAGATGGAATTTGAAACCCACCACTGCCAAGCAATTATGATGGAAGGACCAAACTGACACTGGAGGAGTGTTCTCTTAAATGATATCACGGACACCCAGCAGGTTAAAGTGAAAGGAAGAAATAAGGAAAGCCAATATAGGTCAAAGTCAGTTATCATTCTTCAAAATGCAACTTAGTTCCAAGGACATAAAGAGAACTGGAACTGCTATCTTGGCTATGGACTTCCAGCATCTATATCCAGACTAGGCTGCATACAGGCATTTACAGAGCTCAGTCTTTGGCCTAACACCGCAGATTCCTTTCACACCACTTTCTCAGTTAAACAATACTTTTAGAGCCACTTATCATACACACACACACACACACACACACACACACACACACACACACACACACACACACACACACACACACACACACAGCTCTCTACTGAAATGCTGGCACTCAAAATGCTGAATACCAAAAAGTTGAAAGAAAAAAAAACGAAAACACAGAAGAAGTGTGAATCTCGAAAATTGCTCTTCTCCTTAAAGGGGGCAAGCTCCACCCACTCATAAAAATGATATATACCAATTCTGAGATCGCCATACATTGAAGAAAAGGGAATATTCTGTGAAATGGAATCTCAGACAAGTCAGATCTTTTTGTGATTCAGTCTCTGCATTTCAGGACTTGCTCTAGTAAGTCCTGACATTTCAAATGGCAACACACACACACACACACACACACACACACACACACACACACACACACACACACACACACACACACACACACACACACACACACAGTCACCATGAGCTTGCTCCACAGACATCTGATCCCTGGTCCCTGGAGTTTCTAAACAATCCTTTTCTCTCTCTTGGGTCCATCATAGTGAAAAGAAACACAGACGTCTCCCTTTGCTATTTGAATCTCATCCCTTTAGACAGGAAGAAATCTCAGCCATTAGAGCAATGAGTGCTCCCTTAGCCAAGAAAGGAGAAGAGATACAGGAGCTAAATATATAGAACAATGCAATTCAAATCCCACCACAAATTAAAAATCCAATGTATGAATGAATAATTATAGAAAAATGCTTGTGAAAAAATTGTCTGTATACAAATTGAGTAGAATACTGAAGAATATACAGAGATTAAGCTATAATACAAAGTCCTAAATATTATAAATAATATATGGACTGAATGGTGAAAAACAGACATTCAAAAGCATAGAAGTTGGAAAAAGTTGTAGATTCAAACATCAGTAAACTTGATGAGATTTGCAAAGACAGGATGTCAATGTAATTATAAATAAAATATGGAAAACATTAAGAAAGATGCAGAAAGTTAGTCATTTTAAAAGAGAGAAAGAAATGGCTGATAGATCAGTAAAACTGGTGAGTTTGGTAAGGGCAGAATGGATGTAGAAAGAAAAAAATGAAATGCACATAGTGTGTGCTTAAAGAGTACAAAAACTTTGTGAAGATACTCAGCTATTCTAAATTTACACAGTTCAGCATTTAGTAAAAAGGTCTAGAAGTAATGGTGTTTACATAGTATTACATATTGAACATCTTAAGGCTGCTGCAATGGGTTTTACAGAAGTTTCTGAGGTTTTATGGGTTGCAGTATTGTCCTAGCAAGATGGGAAGTAAGTTCTATCCATTCACTAAGAATGTGTTTGATATTCTGGTTTTGCATACCCAAAGCAGACATTTGCTGGAGAATCAGAGCAGGGCACAGTAGGGATGGACAATAGGTTTACATATTTTTTTGTCTGTGAAAGGAAGATGTAAAAAAGTAATTATATTATTGTAAGATAAGCAGTTTAATGTCTGTAAGATGGTGAATAATGACTGCAGAGAACTGGCTGGGATGCAAAGTTTGAGTTCTATAGCATGTAGGCTGCAGCTAGACATGGATGATGCTATTTAAACAGTCAGTGGTGCATTATACAACAGCTTGAGCCTAAACAGTATGTTAACTAAAGTAACTGTTGTGGATGACAACAGGCATGTGTTTATTCAATACAGTGATCCTGTTTTTATTTGTCTTTTACTGTAACTTTAGCAAAATTCTTAAAGGTTAATTTACTGCTGATTGTGTACCATAGGTATTTGTCATTCAATACTATTTCAGTTATCTGTATTATTGATTTGAATTTTTTCATCAATTGTTGTTTTATGAGAGTAAGTCACAAGTTTTGCTTTCCTTTCATTCAATGTAAGTTTAAATGTTACTAACTACAGGCCAAGAGTGTTGAAGAAGTGCTGCAGAGGTAAAGCGAGTCTCATAATGTTAGTGCTGTTTTTGTTGCTACTGAGAAAAGCAAAATCATCAGCATATTGCAGTAACTTAACATTATTAACATTTTTGGTAAAAATGGCAAAAAGTAATGGGGATGGAGCTCTGACTATGGCCCATAATACTGAAGGCTAATTAGTGTCTTTAGCACTGGAGAAGTCAGGCAGGGCAGGGGGGGAAGTGAAGGGAGGTGGCCCGCTTACTTCTTTCGGTGGGGGGGGGGGTTGCATGTACTTGGGGTATTAGTGGTGTGAGCTACATTATTTAAACTGCAAAGACCGCTGCCCACGAGGGCGGTAGCTGGGCCAATTGGAGGGAACACTGTTTGCAGAAATAAAGGAGTATCCATTGTGGGTGACTCACAGCATGCCTTTCCCCCATGTCTTACTGAAGGCATACAGTTAGTGCCAGGGAGGAAACTGCAAAAGATTCAAACCATCTTTGATGGCTGTCTACATTGTAGCCCCCTCCAGTAGACCCTCAACTCATTGATGTGAAATGAATGGGCCAATTGGTCACAAGGTGGCAAATGGCTGACAGAATGTAGGGACAAAGTGTCAAAATAAAACCTCTATGTCATAAGGGAACAATAATCTCACCTTTGACTGCATATGTTTCAGCATGGCATACGCTAACAACTTTTAATCACAGTTTAAAAGTTACACTCATCTCCACTCCATCAAACCTGTCAATAATGGTCCTTTCCATAGCAGTTTCAGCAATTCTGAAAGATGAATTGTTTCCACACACTGAAGCTAATCTACTAAATCAGTACAACTGGCATCAGTATTAACTGAATTATTTCAAGATTTATAATAAAAATAAGGAATACATTTCTTGCATGTGGGAAACATTGATTTAGCCAACTTTTATTCCAGGAGAGAAAAGGTTTATCCATAAACAATTATGTAGCAATACTAAACTTCATTTCTGTAAACAAGGGTGGAATATTCACTTCTTTTTTATCAAATAGTCCTCTACCTCCTTCATTTTATCAGAAAGGTTAGTCACAATGCTTCTCTAAACATAACTTGTCTCTTTTCATCTGTACATAAAGGACATGCATCTTTACGTTTGCCATTTCTACTATTCTTTTGTAACAAGTGCCATTCCTTCATCGTCTGTGTGCCTAGGTCATGCCTGTATAGAGTCTGATTAACAATCAGTCAGTCAATCAAGTCAATAACATGCGGAATAAGCTTGATAATAATTGTCATGGCTTGACAATAAATTTACTTTTATAAAGCAGCAAACAGAATGAAGGAATCCTACTTTGACTCAAAAACTTTTGCATTGCTCCAGTTATTATTTGCAACAAAAGTAAGGTGAAAACATAGGAATCATAACTTAAACTGGGTTTCCAGCTTTGTGTCTCATGATTTCTGATCTGTGCTCCTGACTGTCGCTCTACTCTATTCTGCCCTAATTACAATTAGTAAAATCACAGTTTTCAAAAGACAAATGACTATTCCAATGTCAGACAATTATAACACAACAGCCATCTAGTTATCATATATGAACAAGTTTCAGATTCATGTGAAATGATGAATGGTGACTTTTTATGATAGTTGAAGGCAGAAACACGTAACACATTTTCTAGTAGATAAAAATTATTTCAGATTTTCCCTCTGAAATGGAAGCTGAAAAGCGCAGACAACCCATCACTAGTTTTTTATTTGTTAATTTATATACATTAGACATATTTGAACCCCAACATTCAAAAACCTTAAGCATTAAGTAAGATTAGACAATGTTTACATCTTGAAGACTAATTCTCTTTCAGTGCACACAGACACAATACACATCCAAAAGGGCCCATAACCATACCAGAAGAATGTAGTGCCACTGAAATCACAGACAGGTTAAAACAGCCCTCTCCAAAGCCAAAAACACAGCATCAATGGGACCGGACGGTATCCCAGGGTGCGTCCTACATGAGCTCAAAGATAAACTAACCCCTCACCTAAACACACTGTTCAAAATCAGCCTCTCCACAGGGTACATGCCCATAGAGTGGCACACAGCAATGGTTATTCCGCTCCACAAAGGTGGGGCCACAACACACCCGGGTAACTATTGCCTATAAGCCTGACTAGCTTGGTCTGAAAGGCTATGGAGCGCATCATCATGGATCTCATTAACAGAGACATTGGGAACCTCCAAACACTGGACCCTACCCAGTTTGGCTTTGTTAAGGACAGATCATGCCTCCTAAACCTGGTGGACTTCTTTGAGACAGTTACCAAGGCTATAGATGAGGGAAAGGTGGTCCACAGAGCCTACCTAGACCTTGCCAAGGCCTTCAACACCATTCCCCATTCTGGTATTATAGACAAGCTTACCAGCCTGAACATAAACCCCTACATCATGAAATGGTTGCCAACTGGCTCACGGACAGAATCTACATGGTAAGAGTTGCGGGAGCTAGGTCTGACTCTAAACCGATTACAAGTGGCGTTCCCCTGGGCTCAGTTCTAGGACCCCTCCTGTTCGGCATATACTTCTCAGAGGTACAGGGATGCACAGGAGGTCTATGGCTGACCAAGTTCACAGATGCCTGCAAACTAGGGGCTATAATTGACTCTACGGCTGACACAGACATCCTCCAAAAGGGTCTCACTGAGACAGATACCTGGTGTCAAAACCATGGCCTCAAGCTAAATTCCAAAAAGTGCATAGTCATCCCCTTTGGAAAAATCAAAGTACCCGCAAACTACCACATAGGTGGTAGCCCCCTAAATATGGAAGACGTAATAAGGGATCTGGAGACCCAAGTAGGTAGTAATCTCTCTTTTGATAATCACATTGCCAAAGTGGTTAGAAAATCCTTCTATTTGGCCCACCTAATCACAAAAGGTTTTGCATCCAGATCAAAAGAGGTCATTGTGCCCCTCTACCCATCATTCATCAGACCCATCATAGAGTACAACGCCTCATTTGGGATGAACCTTACAAGACACCTGCAACAGCTGGAAAGACCACAGAAGTACCTCACCAAGAGGATCAATGGCCTCAAACAGATGCCCTATGCAGCTCGACTGAGGAAACTCCAGTTGTACTCGGTTGCATACCGCCTACTCAGAGGTGATCTATGCCTGACATACAAGGCCAGGTCCAACCCAGAATTGATGGGCATGCTCCACCTAAAGAAAACCATATCCCCTTGAGCCACATGCTCTAGGGATCTAAACCTCACCACAACAATAACTAGGACATGCTGGAGGGAAAGATTCATGTCCCAGAGACTTCCCATGCTTTGGAACAAGATTCCAATCTACATTAGGCAGAGCTCCTCGCTAACACTCTTCAAGAGAAACCTTGATGAGTGGATGGGAAATAGAAAGTTTATCCCAGGGTTCACGTCAATGGCTCTACTGGACAGAGGCACAGGGAACTAATCTAAGGGGGCGGCGAAAGCCAACACAATTCCAGCTAGGCTTATAAATGCCTTCCAGCAGATAGTCTAGTACCTATCTATGAACCTATGAACCTATGAACTGTTAGATATATTATGTTTAATCAGCAAAAAAAAATGCTACAAGTGTTAAGTTAAATCTCTGTTTTTTATAACCCTTCAATGTACTTAATCATGATGGTAGGCTTTTCTAATGACTATTTAAATCCTATGTGTTTTACAGGAGACCTTTATGGTAATCTCATCTCTTTTAAAATAAAATAAAAAATTAATACGCCAATTAAAGCCTGTCTGTTTTATTGTTAACATTTACATAAATGGATGAATGGATTGTTTGCTATTTTAGCACTGAAAAGTAGATGTGAAACTCTGACCCACTTTTTCTGCTCTCTCTAGTCATTCACACTACAGAATCTTTGTAGCATTCCAGATTTTTTCCATAAACAACATTACATTACAGTATGTTTCCATTTATCCACAGATGTAGAATTAATGATAATGAAATTTCCTCTAACAGTCACTTAACATTTCCATGAGGGTTAATTTGATCTTATCATGAAAGGAAATGCCTACATTTTTAAACCTCGGTCTACAGTGTTAAAAATATCTTTAATGACATATGAATGGTGAATGATTATTGGTTACTGTGGATTCAGCTGCTTCATGTATTATGTTACAATTTGACAAATATAACTGACTGCACAGGATGTTTAAGCCAAATGCAGTAATGTTTGTTTTAAAGACAAGAATTTAAAAAAATGGTGCATGTAGAAAAGATGATGCAAAACAGTAAGTACTTTATAAGTGTTCTCTTAATTTACCAGTGCTACTGAATAACAGCAAACTACATAATATGGTATACCAGATACTTAAGAAATAAAAGAATGTTTTATTTGTTGCAAACAACTTTAATCAACTCTGCAACTTCATGCAGTTTCCAAGTGATAAACTGATTCAGTAGATTATAAGAAATCAGGAAACTCAGAAAATCAAAAATAATGTAAACTGAATTAAAAATGCTTATTAAACAGGATTCAGGCATGGAGCGGCACAACATTAAATAAATCATGTAGTTATCACTGACTGTTTCAGGCATTCATAGTCCATAGGTTCATAGGTTCATAGGTTGGTACTAGGCTAGCGCCCCTAGGGCCTATACAAGCCTAGCCATAACAATGCCCTTGCTATTTCTTCCCACAGTATTTACTTCCCTGGACCCCTGTCTAGCAGGGTGACTGACATGATCCCTGGGGTGAATTTCCTATCTCCCATCCAATCATCAAGGTTCCTATTGAGGAGGGCCAAAGAGGTGCTCTGCTTGACATGTATGGGCAGTCTATTCCAGAGTCTGGGAGTCCTGGGTCAGAAAACTATCCCTCCAGCATGTATTGCTCATTGTGATGACAAGGTTTAGATCCTTGGAGCATGTTTTTCTGAGGGATTGGAATTTCTTTAAGTGAAGCATGTCCAACAGCTCTGGGTTTGACATGGCCTTGTATGTTAAGCAGAGATCGCCTCTGAGTAGACGATATGTGACAGAGTATAGGTGGAGTTTTTTTAGACGTTCACCATAGGGCATCTGCTTTTGGCCTGTGATTCTTTTAGTGAGGTATTTCTATGGCCTTTCCAGTTGTTGCAGTTGTCTTGAGAGGTACATACCAAATGGGGTGTTGTATTCTATAATGAGTCTAATGAGGTATGAGTACAGTAGGACAATGACCTCCTTTTTTCTGGATGAAAAAACACAGCCCCTAGTCATGAGGTGTGCCACATAGAAGGATTTCCTGACTGTTGTGGTGATGTGGTTATCGAAGGTGAGACCACTGTCCACCTGTGTCCCTAAGTCTCTTATCACACTTTTGGTGTTTAATGTACTGCCATCTATGTGGTAATTCACAGGTACATGTTTTTTTTCCCAAAGGGGATAACTATACATTTCTTGGCATTGATCTTGAGCCCATGGCTCTGGCACCAAGCATCTGTTTCTGTAAGGCCCTTTTGTAGGATATCCACATAATTTGGGGATTCAGTAATGGCTCCTAGTTTGCAGTCATCTGCAAACTTTGTTAGCCAAAGTCCCTTGGTGCTGGCCTGTATTTCAGAGAAGTAGATGCCAAACAAGAGCGGTCCCAGGACTGAACCCTGAGGTACTCCACTTGTCACTTGTCTGGGGTTGGATTTGGAGTCAGCTACTTTTACAGTGTGGGTTCTGTCAGTAAGCCAGTTGGCTACCCATTGAGTGATGTAGGGATTAATACCCAGCTTAGTAAGTCTATCTATGATTCCGGAGTGGGGGAATGGTGTCAAAGGTGTCTAAGAGCTCGTAATTTCTTTTGGCAGGCATTGTTTGGATGCTTAGCTTATGGATACATCTGTTGGGATGAAAAGAACACTTTTTGGTTTATAAGGCATATAGTTTCATGTTTGCGTGGTCGCGGACAGTCATACACATTTTTTGGGATCTTATATTACACATTCAACTCAATATACAAATCCAATGGATTGCAAGGTACTGTGTCTACTTTCTCTTTCTTATATAGGCGGTGAAACATTTGGATTTTGGTTTTGGTATATGGCCTAACTGTTACCATCGGAGAGTGTCTGTGTGCCATTTTGGGTCACATTTATTGGGATGAAAACAACATTTTGGTTTATAAGGCATACAGCTTCATGCTTGCGTGATCACAGACAGCCATATATAATTTTTTTTTTTTTTGAGATCTTGTACTGCATATGTAACCTAATATACCAATCTAGTGGATTATAAGTTGGCAGTGCCATGATTGCTCCCCAGGCTAGTGAAAGCGGATAGCATATACATACTAAATCTAGAGCAATTGATAATAGTTTTTCAATGTTACTCACAAACACTGGCTAATCTACAATGTATGTACTGTACCTGTGTACTATGTATGTATTCTACCTACGTTCCAAAGTTCAGCCGTACACCACAAATCTATTACTTACCTTTATTTTTAAAATTAATATTTTTTTGATTGTTCTCTCCACTGTAACTGTTTGTGCTGCATACCACTGTAAAAACATGTCTCTTGTAATTTGTGTGTATACTGATCATGTCTAAATAACTAAATGTGTCTGTAATTTTTCTTTGTGGAGCTTTTCTCCCCGGGCCTCTGCTGAAAAAGGGGCCTTTTCGGCTCAGTCAGACACCCCCGGTTAACAAATGTAAAATAAAAAATAAAAATAAGGTACTGTGTCAATCTTCTATTACTTACACAGGTGGAGAAATATCTGGACTTGGGTTTTGGTATATGGCCTAATTGTTACGACTGTGTGTAATTTTGGGTCGCAATTTAACTGCTTGGGTTATCAAGGGACGTGGATCCATGTTCGTTGAACTGAGATATTTGGAATATTACATATTTTGCATTTACTTTAATAATTGTCTTGTTTTGTTATCAATTTATGGGTTTATGTCTAAATATATTGTCTCTGATCCGGTGATTTATCTATACGAGGTGTGAATACTGTTGAGTAGAACGGACAAGCTAGTTGTTATCAAGGAATCAGGGAATCACATTTATTGCATACATAGTTTTCTAAAGTTATAATTTCATGTGAACTTTTTATGAATGTTGTGTTTCAACATATAGATGACTGGTTGATAAATCGCAATACAAGGGGTAATTGAAGCTTATGTTTTATAATATCTAACAGAAATAATACGTCTCAGCCAGTACTACATTGGAAATGATTACAAATGGGATGTTTGGAATATTATATAGAATTTACACTCTATATGGGTGTTTTGTGACTTTATGTTGATTCCTGAATTAATGTAAGATATTAATAGGCTATTGGTTTATTAATATAGGGGACATCTATAGCTTTGCATAAGGCCTCGGCCTACACAATACAAGTGACTATCTTGGGGATCTGTATAGTCCTTATAAGCTTCTTCTATATATATATGACTTTTAACCATCATTAGGTTACTATATATAACCATCATTATCACAAACAGGTCCAATTGCAGTTATATTAATTCTAATGAAAGTTTGGATTTCTGATTTGAAATATTGTATAGAACTTGCATTCTACAAGGGGGTTTCTGATTTCATGTTAATTTTATGATTTTATGTTTGTTAATCCATTAACATAGGGGTTACTAATAAACCATGTCCAGGCCCTTGGCCTACACAACTTAAGTGACCATTTTGATCACGGAAATCTGTATTTCTTTTGTAGAACAGTGGCCTTAAGTTATATTAACAGAACTGGTAAAAAATTGATGGAAAATTGTTAAACCATCAATATTTACAACCTGTGTTATCACAAATAGTCCTGTTTGAGGTTCTGTTAAATTACATAAGGGGTGATTTGGACTTTGAAACAATTTCCCAGATCTTATTAGACAGCTCAGGTACCTTGAGCAGTGTATGGACAGGTGGATCTGGGGTTTCTTTCAGGTCTTGTGCTCTTGTTGTATTGCTGTCCTCAGATTGGTGCCTGTACAATATTTGTGACTCAAGGTTTTTTCCTTTAGAATAATATAGACACGCTCCTTTGATATCAGTGATGATCTTTTTTTCTATATAAGGATATGGAATATTGGTATTCATAAAGGGCCAACTCTAGTATTTTGTTTGATCAGTATCATTTCTTAGTCCATCATCAAATACTTTTGGATTCTCAAGTCTTTTTGCTCTCTTAACACCAATAGATATGGATTTGGAGAACATTCTTCATGGATTATGTGCCAATAGGGATGACATTGGAATCTTTGAGATAGATATCATGCCAGACAATAATCAGAATGGCTCCTTGACAAATCCTTCTAATGGATGTGATATGGCCTTTAATAAATTGAGTAAGGGCCTGAAGAACTTAAGAGCAAACATTT
Organism: Protopterus annectens; assembly: GCF_019279795.1. Classification (NCBI taxonomy): domain Eukaryota; kingdom Metazoa; phylum Chordata; order Ceratodontiformes; family Protopteridae; genus Protopterus; species Protopterus annectens. Next base: position 274,003,373 of record NC_056727.1, read on the forward strand.
GGCACCTAATATTGTTTCGAGCATACATAAATAGGGAGATAACTCCAAGAGGCCTGAGAATTCGCTTATAACCTTTAGTCGGTAGGTCAGAGGACAGACTGACTAAAGAATGGAACCTAGCATTACAGCAGGCCTCTATGATGTTTGTTAAGATACTTGCTTCATATTATGAAAGGATGGTTGATATTAACCTAACTGAGGTCAAAACCTGTTGTGAGGAATGTAAAAAGTATGAGTCCCTACCTATGTATGCTGCCTCTTGTAAACAAACTTTCAAAAGAATTGGCCACTTATGAAAAACAGACCAGGGAAAGAAAAATTCGAAAATGTAATAAGGACATTACTGATTATCAAAGGGGTCATCCATTTGAATCCTTCAGATCAGTTACATTTACAGACACCGGTTGGGGAGCAGCAAACAACAGGCCGAGAAAGAGACCTAGATCTATTCTTAAGATCAATGATAGGTCTTTCATCAGTATATCAGGGGAAGAATCCTCCTATACGGACAACGATAGTAGTAGTTATCGGGAGTCGCCCAGCCGTAAGAAATCTAATGCATCACACCCTTTAGACATGGAAAGAAGTGGCGGGGAGGCCGCAAACACAAGCATGGGCATAAGAACAAATTCTGTGGAAGGGTTGATACAGACACTTCTGAAATAACTGATAATGTCTATCGGAATGTGTTGAATTTATCTGATGTAACACAAATGAACAAGAACAACTACTTAATAAAGGTCTTGGTTTTATACCTGTTTTTTTCTCTGATGAATATAATATAGTTAATGATGTGTTATCCTTTTGTCGTAACTTAAATCTTAAACTATTTTTTACAGATAAAACCTCTCAAAGATCTAAGGAATTCACAGTTTGTAGATCTGAATTCCAACCACCTATGAATAAGAATGTCTCCATATTCCTTCAATCGGTACTCAGGGATTTACATTTCACACGTAGGGAGTCATGTATTGTGGGTCAAAACATATCCCCCTCTGAAAAGGTTGCTATGGATGAATTAAGGAATAATCATAATATTGTCATTCTACCAGCTGACAAAGGAGGAGCAGTAGTGGTTATGAATATGGGATATAATTTGAACGAAGGCAGGGGACAGCTTGCCAATACTCGATGCTACATGTATATGTCTATTGATCCCACTCCTGTATTTAAGAAAGAAATCAACACCTTTCTAAACCTAGCAGAGGAGTAAGGTATTATTACCAAGAATACTGTGAAATATCTAACTGTTACGGTCCCACAAAAACAAATATTGTATTTACTCCCTAAGATTCACAAATCACTTTTCAAACCCCCAGGGAGACCCATTGTGTCAAGTATTGGTTCTTTAACTGAACCTCTATCAGCTTTTCTTACACAATATTTGAAACCCTTACTTACTTTTGTTAGAGCCAGATTATGGGACACGACCCATTTACTTCAAATCATACAGGACACACAATTGGAGCCAGCCTGGTTAATGTGTACATTGGATGTGAAAGCCTTATACACAAGCATACCTCATTGGGCTGGACTACAGGCTTTACAGTACTGGCTTGAACATTCGGCCTTATATCCACCTGGATTTAATACACTATTGGTATGCATGGAGGAACACGTACTTAACAAAAATGTTTTTTATTTCCAGGGAGAATGTTATTGGCAACTACAGGGTACTGCTATGGGAGCATCCTTTGCTCCAATATATACAGACCTATTCAAGGCCTTTTATGAAGAATGTATGATCTATAATCCCCTCCATAACCTGTATATGGTGGAGATTGACATCTGGCATAGGTATTTGGATGATTGCTGGATGGTGTGGCGGGCAGACCAGGCATACCTACAGGAAGTTGTGGAATATCTGAATGGAAACATATGGGGCATTGAGTTCACTGTAACATCAAATCATGATACTACTGATTTTTTGGAAGTTACAATATACAGGAATGAAGATCATATTCTGAACACTAAGACCTATCGTAAATATCCACAGTACAATACTCTTCTCCATGCGTTGAGTATGACTTCCATGCCACACCATCCAGAATATACCCAACTCCCAATTCATGCGCATTAAAAGTATTAGTTCATCAGAACAAGATTTTGAACAAGCCAGATTAGATCTTTACCACAGGTTTAAGGACAGGGGATATAGGGAATCAGATATATTTAGAGCAAGTGAATGGTCCACTACTCAAGATAGGAATACATTATTAGAATATAAGAAACGAGCAACCACATTGGAGGAATCTACTCTCAGGTTTGTAACCACATATGGACGGAACCATAATGTTATCAGAAATATATTGGACACCCATTGGAATATACTTCTGGCAAATGAGGAATTAAGGAGACTTTTAGGTCCTAAATGCATGTTTTCATACAGGCGTGGAAAAACATTGGGTGGCATATTTTCTCATTATAAGCATAAGGAGAGTGGGGGCGCCATATATCAGCAAATGACCATGACTGGAGACAAACTTTTGGGCACCTTCCCGTGTGGACATTGTGGTTCATGCTCACATGTAAGTAAACTTAAAGAATTTACAAGTGCCAACACCAACAGAGTATATAATTCAAAGGTATTTGGTAACTGTAGTAGTAGTTGGATTGTTTACTTAGCCACTTGCCAATGCTCAGCCTTTTATGTGGGCCAGACCTCTCGCTCACTTAGAATTAGAATGACTGAACACAAAAGTGACATCCGTAATAAAAAAGAAACTAATGCTCTATACAGACATACCATGAAACATACTAATGCTAAGTTTATGTTTATGATCATAGATAAAATCACAGGGGACAGAAGCAACCAACAGGGTTGGCATACTATTTTAAATCATAAGGAGAAATATTGGATCATTAACCTTGGGGCATTATTCTCCCCAGTTCTCAATGATCATTTGTAAAAGGTTTAGAGATGACATGTATATTTGGTGAATCCACTAGCTATTAGTAGCTGTGGGCTCATCTTCTTCTAAGGCCTGAATATGTTCATAATCAGTACAAATGTATGTGTACATCTATATTTTGTGGAACATGTTTTCTGATCAATTATTATACCAGTATACCAGGTTATTCCATTGGGTATGCAGGAACTTTACACTATATGTAAAACTGGAGAACCATATAGGACATATGTCCTTTTAGATTACATGTTCACATATGGTATGTCATATATATATATATATATATATATATATATATATATTACTTGTGGGTTATGATATTTTATGTATTGCATGAGGCTTATGGGACATACTCCTCTATATGGAGTTATATTTGGCAGTTATGATATATTTCAGATTATTGTTTATAAAATTGCATATTTGTTTTTTTTACATAATGCTTTATTGTTTCATAAATTTGTATGTATTGTCTCATTTCATCTTGAAATTATGTTTTATTATTGTCTATATATTTAGTAATATAGTCAAGTTAAACTTTTATGTTTGGAACACAATGTGCTTTAACTATTATGTTGGGCTATACAATGTTTTCTATTGGTTGGGGATGTGTACAAATAACCACTACTTTCATTGGAGGAGAAACTTTATTCACTGATGAAGGCTGGGTAGCCAAAACCGGTCTGAATATATTTATAAAATAAAATGAATATTGAATGAATACATTATTTAACCCTCATTTTAGATTTCACTATCTTTGTATTGCAATTGCTGGCCATTGGTGTTTGGTTGCCAATGGTTTGGCCGAGCAGACCATACTTGCAAAGCATAGAGTTTCTGATTCTGTCATTAAGCCAGTTGGCAACCCATCGAGTGACGTAGGGATTAATGCCCAGTTTAGAAAGTTTATCTATGATTCCAGAGTGGGGGATGGTGTTGAAGACCTTGGCGAGGTCCAGATACACTATGTGGACCACCTTACCCTTGTCCATAGCTCTAGAGACTAATTCGAAGAAGTCAGTCAGGTTCAGGAGACAAGATTGGCCCTTCACGAACCCAAACTGCATGGGGTCCAGTGTTTGAAGGTTGCTAATGTCTTTTTTTAAAGTTCCATGATAATATATTCCATGGTCTTGCAGATCAGGCTTGTCAGACTGATGGGGCAGTAGTTCCTAGGATCCAAGGTGGATCCCCCTTGTGGAGTGGGATAACTGTAGCTGTGCACCACTCAGTGGGCATGAAGCCTGACATGAGGCTATGATTAAACATGACACTTAGGTGAGGTGCCAATTCATTTTGTAGTTCATGTAGTACACATCTGGTCCCATGGATGCTGTATTCTTAGCTTTGGAGAGTGCGTTTTTTACCTGTGGAGCCGTTATTACCAGAATTTGGCAATCTTTCAGTACTGAGAACGGCCCTTTAGGGGGTGAGAGGGGGTGAAGTTTGCACTGAATCGATCTGCCAGAATATTAGCAATATCCTTGGGATCAGTATATTTAATGCCATTCTGTTGTAGCTCAGAGCAGATCTGAGCATTGCCATTTAGATTCTTGACATAGCTATAGAATGCCTTGTGGTTGTTTTTGGAATAATTGGCAATTTTATTTTCGTAACTAGCTTTGGAGGATTTTATGAGGGATCTCAGTTTCTTACTGAGGCTGGTAAGGGAGTTTTTTGTATCCTGGGATTTTCCTCTTTTCTGCAACAGTTTCTTCCTTTTGTTGTAAAGTTTGTTTATAGCAAGGGACTACCAGATTGTCTTCCTTTTTTGGAGGAGGGTGTCTTGGTTCTATTTGGGATGGCACAATTCATGCATGAGTGGATGTGCTTGTACAGTGCCTTAGTGTAGGATTCAGCAGCTGAACTTTCAGTTCCCCTCTGCATGAGTGTCATGAAGTTTGTCACTTCTGACTTGAGTAGCATGAAGTTGGCTTTGGAGAAGTATTTTATGGAGGTTTCCTTACTGTGGGGTGGGGTTGAGATGTGGATGTCAAGGGTAATTAGCTTATGGTCAGATCTGACCAACGAGTGGCTGACCATAGGTGTGGAGCATCGATTTCCCATGTTGGTAATGACCAGGTCTAGGATACTGGAGCCCCTGGTTTTGTTACAGTTTGAGATTAATAAACACATTAAACAAATAAATCAATAAATAAACCATGACAGCAAATTAGGACCAGGTGTCCATTACACTATATGATTAATAAACAAAACAAATGCAAGATTCACTGCAGCAAATGAGATTTAGTTGTCTAATCAAACTTCCATTTTGCCATCTATCAGTAATATATGCAATTTTGCCAACCACTTACATTTCCTTCCTGTTGTTGAAATAGTTCCAAACTCAATGCTTACTCTAAAAGACTAGTCCAGATGATTTCTGTTATTTCCTCCGGGTCTATATCAAATCAACGAAAATCCATTACATCGAATACCAAAACAGCAACACATATTACACGGACCGCAAAAATACCGAATGCACTAAACCGTAAAATTTAAAGTATCGAACATTTATAGTCGGCCAACCCCACCACCCGCTACATACTACCTACCCAAACAAAATACACTAACCAAACCCTACTCCTAACCCTAAAGTAAAGCACCAAAATTCAACTTCTAACCCTACACTAAACCCCACATAGACAACTATCTATGCACTATCCTTAACCCCTCCCTAACCGTAAGGTCCGTAACTACCGCACATTTCCCCTATGTAGATATATCCAAACAAAATAAGTAATACACATAAATACATTTAAAAAAACCCTACTTCTAACACTACACTAAATCTTACACACATTACCTATCTATACACTTACCTTAACCTGCTCCCTAACCCTAAGGTCCGTAACTATCACACACTTACCTTATGGAGCTATACCGCAGACGGGCCAACCAAAACACTTCAACATTTCGAATTTCATGGTTTTGCACGTTTGACATTTACGTATTTTGCGCAATATGTGTCGATGATTTCGTATTCACATAATCGGAGTTTCCACAATCTAATAGGAACCCATTTCCTCCTGACTCCCTTTTGGTTATCCCTTTGTTGTACAGCACTGTCTCTCCTTCTGTAATATATTGTATAAATAAATGCCACTAGAATGACCATTGTTAAGCCACCTGTATTATTCCAACATTCCTGGAAGAACTGACTCTAGGGTACCCTGAATAATTTTTGGAAGGACTGTAGTCATGTGGACGTTTTTGAATAAACCATTCCATAATGCAGTTCACTGCTGCATGCATTTTTTATTGTTATGTTTCTCATGTATCAGGGACTGCAGGTACCTGCATTTTAGAGTCTTATTTGTTTTCTATAAAAAAAAAAATAACATCTCCTGTTTTTGTGTACTTTGTTTGTGTCTTTTGGCTTTTAGGGGTCGCCACAGCGGAACTCCGGTCTGCTAATGATTGGCAGTAGAGTTTTACATGCTGACTTGCCGGGCCTAACGCACAACCTTCAATGAAGGAACGCCTGTTCACGCATGTCGCCACACAGAAGACGCTCTAACTGAGAATCAAACGGGCAATGTCTTACTTAATAGAATATAGAAAAAGTGTTTCATTCCTTCATAATGTACAGTCATTGCTTTCTACAGCCACACCACCTGACATTGAAATATGGGTGCATTCCTAGGGATTTTGCAATTAATAAAATAAAAAGAAAAAACACATGGAGTTGAGTAATGAAATGTCCAAGTCAGGCACTGAAGTTACACTAAAATTTCAATGCTATTGTGCCAAAGAGTTTCATAGGCTTCGCTTTATCTTGGCCTCCATTAAACATTTCTGTATTCTTCCCATCAACAATATATACTACATATAAGAGTTTACGTCATTATGGAATGTGCACCTTTATACTGAGTGATTAAGTTCTGCATCATTACAGATAATTGATATATATATATATATATATATATATATATATATATATATATATATATATATATATATATATATGTCACTGTTCCCTACTTGCAATATACACTGATGAAGCCAGGGGGTGAAACCTAGGTTTGTGTATTGTGTATGTTTCTTTGTTTCATTGTGAGCCGGACATTATGTTAACTTGATTGTAACCTTAAATACACTGTTTTGAATTTGTAACATTATACATACTGGTATAATGGATCTGTGTTGGAGCTTTTCTCCCCGGGCCTCTACTGAAAATGGACATATATCCAGTTGGACTAGCCCGGTCAACAAATGTAAAATAAAATATATATATATATATATATATATATATATATATATATATATATATATATATAATATATATAAAACATCTAAAACCCATAACATCTAATTTCATAACATTGAGACCAGAACATCTAAAACCCATAACATCAAATTTCATAACATGTAACAGTACAAATCACATGAAAATAACGCCCCCGCCATATATAATGACATATAATGACACCAAACTACCAAACACACTTTTTACTATAAAGGAAATTAACTTTTTCCCACTGTAGTGCGGTCTTGGAGTTGGTATATTTAATTTATGAAACATACCCCCAGATTTACTAATCTTCCGTGCAGGACTAGCTTAGTCCTGCACCGAAGCGACCATTTAGGAGCAGGACAGCAGTGCGCCATGCATATTAATGATGCTCGCTGCCCGAGCTCCTAGTCTTACACCAAGCATGTAAGAGTGCAGGGGGCATGTCTGAGAGAAAAGCTCTCAGAATAAACACGCCCCCGCAATGTAGAACAGCAGAAAGGGGTAAGAAATGAGCGAGAATGCTCATAGGTGTCTGCATATCCCCGCCAACAGTCCCCCATGTGCACAACAACAACATTACATATAAATAAAATGAAGAAACCCTTTTTTTTTTAAATCCGATTAGAGCTAACCATAGGTGCGTATGTGTGGCCATCGCTTAGCTACGGTTAATGTAGCTTAAATGGCTGAAGAGCATAACAAGGAAGATATAGGTAAATGAAGCAGCATATCGGTAGTATAGTGGGCAGAGCATTTGCCTCACGAACAGGCATTCTAGGTCTGAGTCCAACTACAATGCATTCCATTTTTTTTCATGGCAAAGCACATTATGGCCAATATTTTTGTTGCATAACCCACTACATAACATATATTTATGAACTGGAGTTCTGCAGTAAATGCACATGTGAGGTGTCAGTATCATAATGAATAAGCACTAGTAAGCAGGTCTAAGCACAAATAAGCAGTAGTTAAGCATGTTTAAGCACTACTAAGTGGGCTTAAGCCTGTTTGCACAGCGGTAAGCAATGCCTACACTGGCTAATCAATTCTAAAGCTAACTCTCTGTAAGCAGATGTAACCACAGGTTAGCAGTGCTTACCGTTGTCCAAACCCATTTACAAATGCCTTAATCACGCTGTATCCAATGGCCCTTGTTCTGCCCAACAACAAACTAAACAGCCATACAGGTCTCAAACCCAGGACCATATACACCACAGTCACAGTAGTTAGCCACCAAGCCATCACAGAAGTACAGAAGAATGAGGTAGTAGCAAACAAGTCCACACCATAGTAAAACCAAACTGAACCTGTGAAAGACATCAGTATACAGTCATATGTGCCATAACCCACTACATAACATAACTATGTGAACTGGAGTACAGCAGTAAGCCCAGAAGTGAATTGTAATTGTAATAGAGTGTTGAAGCCCCCAATAAAACACAAGGACCCCGTAGAGTGTATGTACACATCAATCAGGGATACCAGGCATACACATAAGGTGTAATGAATAATAACACAATGCCCAAAAGATATTAAAATGAAGGTCTAATGTAAGCAATGCTAAGTATTGCACAGGCCATCTTAGGAGGTGTGAACAATGTGTAGACCAGCTAACTCATTGTGCCCAGTGGTATATTCCTTTAAACAATGCCAACCCTAGGTAAGCAGGTTTGCCCATAGATTAGCCTTTTCAAAACTGGCCAATCATGGAAAAGTGCAGGAAACCAGTCCTACTTAAACCCAAGAGATGGGAATACATCTCATAACTGGTTGTAGCTTCCCCTTGCAGGCACTATGGCAGTAAGGGGAGAAGGAGTGCACTTCCAAGCTCAGTGCTGGTGCATCCAGGAGTCCAAGGTCATGGCAGGACTCCTAGTTAAAGACCATGCACAGAGACTGCTGCAGGGCCAGTACCAGGGCTCCCAATATAAGGCGGAGGCCTGGAACCATATGGCCCGCGACCTCACCAGTGCCACTGGCATACCCTGAACTGGTGAGCAGGTCAGGCACCACTATGTCGACCTGAGGCGGTGCAAGGGGAACCTCTTGGAGGAGTAGCTCCAAAATGCTAGAGCATCAGGGGATGTTCCAGACTTGTGTAAGTATCATCCCAGTATGTGTGTAATACTTGCCAGCTCAGGTATCTCATGGCTAGGTATGGCTAAATATTCCTCTTATGTCCTCCACAGCTGCAACAGAGCGGGCCGTAAACCAGGAGGTCCACATCTGCCACCTGGCGAGCTTGTGATGCAAGTCAGGTCAATAATACTCATGCTTTTACTGTCATAGGAAATAAAAATAAAAGTAGTAGTAAATTAATTGCTAGTATAAAACCTGTATTGTTCAAGGCAAGTACTGCATACACTAGAGAATATGGCAAGAGGAGTCTCATATTGTTTGTATGTCAATAAAATTATAATATCCTGACAAAACAGGTCTAACTGCTGGACTGCATGTGTATATTCTGGTATCATATGATAATGTAGATTTGCAATCACGTAAGAGCACTGTTGTATTAAGCACTGTTACCCACACCATGCACCATAAACTGAATGTGCAAGAATAGCTGTATATGACAGGTGCAATCCCCAGAGGCCATTTAGTACAACTGAAAGACACATAGACAGTAAACATGGAAAATGCAGACAACAAAAACTGAATAGCACATGCAACTGAGATATGAGCTGTTGTTTCTTTAGCACACAAAGCCACGGTTTGAATCCTGCCAGTGGTAGTAGTCTGCATACAGAATAATACCCCACAACTGTACAGATATGTCCAGAATGTCTATTAACGTGGCCCATATCTATTGTCTATCAACCTGTCCCCCTGGGAAATCAGTGGGATGATCCCAGACGTATAGGCAGCAAAGATGAAATACAACTGATTGACACACATCTATGACAACAAACCTGGCACACTAGCAACTCCCTAATACCTTATGTGACTAAGAAGCCACGTATGTCACATTTACACCCCAGAGTGTGTACAGTAACAGAGTGAGATGTATGTGCATAATAGTAATGTGGAAGCTGGTACTGTATGTGGGAACATTCAGGTAGTGCTAATAAACATTCCTCCCACAGGTCTGTCAGACACCAACACTGTGCCCAGAAATACAAGACTGATACGCAGGTGCTCTGAATAATGAGGTATTACACATCACTGTCGCCCACATTGTCCTACAACATATAACTGTCTAGAAAATCCATGTAAGAGTGTTGTTATACAAGGTCAGAATGCATAAGCACGGGGGATTAATAAGACAGAAAGCAGATTGGGGATATACAGCAATATCAATATAACAGACACAACTGTGATGGACAGTGTTTAAGATGTAGCAGACACAGCCATGATCTGAATTCTGGGAGTGGAATTAGACTGCATACAGATTCATGCAGCAAAACCAATAGCAAAACAACAGCAGCAAATACAATGAAGAACAAAGACCAGGAACCCAATGAATAAAATGTATTCCTCTCTGACGTCTCGGCATACACTGCACAGTTACTTCACATCACACACTTGGTTTATATACACTGCTAAATAAGCAATTAAACAATAAATTCATCAGGTAATACCATCAAACACTTAAAAAATATTTAAAGTAATACATGCCAATTAAAATCAACATTCATACCCTTTGGAAACAAAGTATCAAACTTTGATATATACGCTGCTTCTATAAAGAAGTTTATTCTTGTTGATGCCTCCCCACCCAAAAAAAAAAACACAGTCTATTTCTTTATTGTTTAACTGCTTATTTAGCAGTGTATATAAGCCAAGTGTGTGATGTGAGGTAACTGTGTACTCCAAGATGGTAGTGTATGCAGAGATGTCAGAGAGGAATACATTTTATTCATTGGGTTCCTGGTCTTTGGGCAGCCACAAGGTTCTCTGGTTTAATCCTCAGCTGGGGTGCCTTCTGTGTGGAGTCTGCATGTCCTTGCTGTGGTCGCACGGGTTTCCTCTGGGTGCTCCGGTTTCCTCCCAAAGACATACTGTAGGTGGATTGGATACTCTAAATTGGCCCTAGGTGTTTGTGCCTTCTGTGGAAGGTTGGGTGCCGGCTGGCAACTTGACACTGTGAAACACCACTGTCAATCATGAGTGGACAGGTGATCTGCTTCGGTGACCCGTAACCTGGAAAAAGCCAAAAGAAGAAGGGCTCCTGGTCTTTGTTCTTCATTGTATTTGCAGCATACAGATTCCATACCCCACAACTGTACACATGAGGCCAGAATGTCCAGTATATGTGCCCATATCTGCTGCTTGTCCCCACTGGTAAGTCTGTGGGATGATCCTAGATGTGTAGCCAGCAAACAGGGAATATAAGTAGTGTCAACCATCATGAGAACAAACCTGTCACAGTAGCAACCACTGAAACTTTTAGGAGAGTACTATTTCAAGTATGTTCTATCTACACTCCCATGTTGTCAAGCTGTGACCAGAGTGTGTACAGTAACAGAGTGAGATGTATGTGCATAATACTAATGTGTAATCTGGAACTTTGTGCGGCAACAGTCAGGTAGTGCTAACAAACATGACTCCCACAGGTACGTTGGATGCGAACACTGTGCTGCGAAATACAGAACAATATAATCTGTACTGGTACTGTCCACCCTGGTATTGCAGGGGATTGTGAGTGTTGCAGTTTCTCTGAATAATAAAGTATCACTGGTAACTGTCTCCCAAACTGTGCTACATAATATAACTGTGTAGGAAAGAATGTATATGTGTGTGTCAGTTCACCAAAGGTGAAAGAGGGCAATATTCTAGATATGTCCAGGCACACCAGCATGTGGTCAACACATGGCCAGAGTCTGTGCAGAAAGAGTTGGAGGGCATAGTGCAAAACCTCAACCCAGAATCTGGGTGTATGTGTACAAACTGTTAGTTAGTGTTAACAAACATTCCCTCCACAGGTATACGAGGTAAGAGGTGTATACTGCAGGTAAAACCGGTTCATGTGTAATGATGACAGGCATATCACTGTCCAAAATAAGGTTATAGGGCAGTGTAGTAAGACTTGTAAGGTACAGATAACCGCACTGACTAGGAAAGTAATGTGGTCTAATTGACATCTCCCCCCCCCCCCACACATTATATCCAACAATAATCAACATACCCACACCCAACTGGTATGTACTGACTCTGATAATGTCCAATTGTTTGATAAATATTTTAATTATTCCCATGCATGTGCCATATTGAATTATTCCAACATTGTTGGCATGGTGCCATCAACGTACCTGCATGCTGTTCTTATTACCACTGTGGTCCCATATATGCATGTGTTTTGTTTGCTATGCACCTGTTCCGTATCTGGTGTCTGGGTTAATGGGAATATCTATGCATACTGTTATACCTAACCCTGGAATTTGTTGACTATTACTAACCCATATATGATGATGAAATCTAAACACTATAGCATGCTTGGGAAGGCCAATCACAGAGGACCCACCTGTCCCACCTCAGCTGGCCAAGGCACCGGGCACCAAAATGTCTGGGGCCCAACCCCAGACCTCCCTGTCCGTTGTTCCTGCACCACCTTCAGGTGGAACCATCTCAGGGGATGGGGGTCACCCCCCCGGGAGTGGGCATGGACAGGCACCTGTCACCGGTCGCCAGGTCGGGGTTGTGGTGTGTAAAGCAATCAATGAGCAGATCGGTCATCTTCTATGCCAGCTCGAGGGCCGCATGTCATGAATAGAGAGTCAACCTGCCTCTGCAGCTCAGCCCAAGCACAACCACCTTTGGAGCTGTGAAGGTGCAGTGGTGACCACCCATTGGTGGGGACATTAGTCCCACTGTTACCATTTTCAGGGCTTGTGGGCTTCTGATATCCCAACATCCCTCCCCATCAAGGTGTTTACCCCCACATGTGTCATATACCACCCCTGTATGTGTTCTTGTGTGTCTTGTCTGTTAACTTGGCCAACCTACCTCTCTAAATATACCTACTACCTCTCCCCAACATCCCATTCTCACCTGAAAAAAAAGGGCAATCTGTTCCCACAAAACAATCTCGCCCCATACATAGCTGTCCATTTTGCACACGTGTCCACTGGACACAAGTAATCCGGTCTAATTGGCATCACAACTTATTATTGTTGTCCTCACCCCTCTCCCAGGGGTGTGAGAGTCCAAATCCACCTCCAAAATCAGTGTATATGCACAGCTGTTGCTGTAGAAGAAATAGGTAGCTATGGACCTTCCCTACACCCTTCCTGCACATCTCTAGCTATTTCCCTACTGTCTTTCCCTCTTTGTGCCCCTTTTTCACCACTTTCATATCAACCCTTTTTTCTTTTCTTTTCTTTTAAAGAAATTAGCAAGGGGTAAATGGGAGTAAGAACCTTTAAGCAGCAGTAAGCGGGTCTAGTCCTGTTTGCGCAGGGGTAAGCACTGCGTACACAGATTAAGCAATTTAGAAGCTAACTGGGTATAATTAACTGTAACCAAAAGTTACCAGTGCTTACCTCCACACAAACATATGCAAACCCTCTTAGAACTGCTTTAAAGTGCCTTAATCACTCAGGCTGGTATTGGTAACATATCATGCAGTACAGTCTGCCTCCCAAAGGAAATGTAAAATGTGGAAGCTATCAACATCCCCAGGATGCATATACACAGACACATATATGCAGATACAGATACACACACACACACACACACACACACACACACACACACACATATATATATATATATATATATATATATATATATATATATATATATATATATATATACTTATGTATAGATATACATGTGACTATACATATACATGCAGAGATATGCACAGTAAGATAGATATGTAGAAGGTGCATACAATACAGAACAGCCACTATGCCTACAGTTAACACCTGAACAACTGGACACTGTATGGGCCACCCATACAAACGACAATTGTTGCCTGCAACATATATGCACAGAGACGTCATAGGAAAAAACACAGAAATGGAAAACCTTTATTTGTGTACTATTACAGTTCTATATGCCATGTCATATAGCTATTCAGGCACTGACATCCATATAAACAGAGTAATGCAACTGTGAAGCAGTTATTCTAATACAGTAGTTTGGAAAGGTTCACAACTGTTTCTGTCCAGGCCAAGCCCTTCAAATTGTACAATAGTAAAGACAGACTGGGCCGCAGGATACCAAACAATCAACAGTAAGTAATGCAGGTGTATAGTTCAGCAGCCTCTTATCTACACTCTGTACAAAATCACTAGGTGGTAAAGACTTCAGTTGACCAAATGGGATTTAACTGTTACATAACAAGGTATAACTGACACCATCACAAGCACACTGACAAACAGAAGAGTCTGTATGGCAGGAGGCAGTAGACCTGCATTAACCCAATCATGTAAATATAGGTGAAGTATACAGTACTGTACATCCAGATACCTTAAGGCAGCTCACCCCTGATAACCCCACATTTTGTAACAGCCTAGGTCATTTATGGTGCACCCCCAGACTCAATAATACAGGGCCATATACCACTGTTACATAAACTGGCCTCTGGAGTGCATAAGGGCACGCAAGTATTGTGCAGGTGAAGCCCACATATATATATGGCCCCAGCCCCACCGTATGTGTGGGGTATACAACATCAGTGGACTGATCGCAGCAATGGCAGTGTGATATACTCACAGCCCACTACAGAACAACCCCTAACAGCATGTCATATGTGCAAAGCTTGGTATGTAGGTGGAGGACAGAGGCTGGAACACAGGCCCATATGTGGAAAACTGTTGCCATACACCAAGCAAGTCTCTGGTGTTACAGGATAGTCTGCAACATACCCTTAGTCAGGGAATTGAGGTTAGAAATGTAAATGGATGTAGCCATGTACTGATAGCACTCAACACACTGCCAGTGAAATATCTGACACAGGACCTGTGTGGTGGACAGACAAAACATGATAGACACACCTCTGGCCACCAAGAGGATAGGCCCACAGTTGAGAGCTATGCAGACAGACTGCATTCCAAGGTAAACTAGTATGTACACACACACACCCTGTAACACCAGTACTATACAAAGCATAACACAACTCTACTCACACTATGTCTGTAGTTCTGGAACCTCCTACAAATATGTAGCTGGCCTGAGTGCGCCAGTTCTCCTGTAAGAGGTATTGCTACCTGCTGCCTGTAACACTGATGCCCCCACACAGGAAGGATGTCCATCACACAGGAAACTAAAGAGACTACGCCCACATGATGTAGGGATTTATAGTAGGTGGTTGCCATGACAGTGGTAATTGGAAGTACTACACAGCAAGCTGCATGCAGTTAGCAAGTGTAGGACACTGATTGGTGGAGAGGCCATCAGCTGATCAAGTGCATCACCTAATAAAGCCAGGCTGCAATCTACTCAAAGCAGCTCAATCCATTCACTGGAGAGAGAGAAAGAGAGAGAGAGAGTGAGAGGGAGAGAGAAAGAGAGAGAGTGAGAGAGGGGGGGGGTGAGAGAGAGAGAGAGAGAGAGAGAGAGAAAGAGACTGAGAGAGAGAGAGAGAGAGAGAGAGAATAAATAAATAATTAAAGCTCATGAAACTAACAGCTGAAGACGCAGACATTTAAGCAGCTGCCATTCATAAAGACATCATTACCACAACAGGTATGTGAAGTATGTGCACATGTATTAGAATGTAGTACCTGGTCCGTCATAATGGGATAGATTATGTGGAATAAGTTATATGTGCCATCAGGTGTTGTTGTGATGATGTTCAACTGAACAACTGTTATGGACAATAGTGTCTGTCCCTGTGGGTAGAGGGCCATAGCTGTTAACTGTGTAGGTCAGCACTGACAGACAAGATGTAAGCCACCATAGTGTGTGTTGTGTAATGGGAAGTATGTATATTACATGGCCAATAGCTGGTGGTGGAAGTAATGCCATTATCCAGCACTGCAACAACTGTCAACAACCAAACAAACCAAAGTTTCGCTGTGTAGTAGCAATAAAGGCTGTCCTCCACTTTTGTGTTAAATACAATGAGTGACACTGTGTGAATAGTAAAACCACTTTAATGCTCGAAAAAGTACATCACAAACAGATTTAGCGCGCTTTCATCTCACCACACTGAGACTTCATCAGAATCATCTGTTTCTCTCAAAACATCCATTTAAATAACCTTCCACTCCATTCTATTGGCTCCCATTCACGCTTATTTTATAAATTAATAAATTAGTAAAATAAATAAGTAAAACCCTCAAAACAATTAAAACACTCAAAACAATTACAATGTGGTATAGTCCATCATTCAACTATGCAGTATATATATATATAAAAAGGCTGACTGAAAACACATACTGAAACTAAGGCACATGATAAATATAACTAAAATTCTTCTAAAATATTTCATACTATTGTATATAGGTAAATACATGAGCGGCTAAGTAGGAATAAATTAATTGTACATACTACCACTCATCACTAGGGATAAAAAAAAAATATATATATTATATATATATATATATATATATATATATATATATATATATGTATTATATAAAAACAATGTAGTATAAAAATATATATAGACAGTAGCTGATTCTCTTGTCAAAAGTGCATAGTGCATGTATAAATACTATAATCACAAAACATATTAACTTCATTAAATTGATTGAATTATTTATTTCAAAGACTCTTCAGAGTGCTATTCTAGAATAAATAGTGTATAATGTATATAAAATAAAAAATATGACATACATATTATAAAAAAACAAGACCTAAGGATGTAATATACTACTAAAAAAACTACTAAAGGCTGTAAAAAAAGAGGAGATAACCATAGTACAAAGACATATTGGTCAGCACATATAAGTGGCTTATAAGCATCTCTTGGGGTTTAATGCCAATAACTTTAGGGCTGGCTTAATGGAGATGTGAACATTCATTCCTGGATAGGTACAAAAATCTAATCTTATCTGCCATATCCTTTCACGAAATTCCAAAACTGTCTCCCAATCACCACCCCTGTCATTATGTCTAACCTCTTCCAACACCCAAAACTTAATATTCGTATTCATACATTTTAATGTATGCCTATAAAGGGCATTGTTCTCATTCTTTTTGGTAATATCCTTACATGTTCATAAATACGAATTCTTAAATTTCGTTCGGTTTTCCCCACATAATATGCCCAACATGTCTTGCAGTATGCCAGATATACTACTCCTTTTGTATAACAGCTAGCATATGTGTGACTCCTCAATTTGAACCCAACATTAGTAATACATAGTTCCTTTTCACCAGCTATGAATGGACATTGTGCGCACCTCCCACTTTTGTGAGTACCTATCTTTGCATGTGCCCCCTCATTATTTTCACATTTCTTCTTCTCCAGGATATTTTTTAAGTTCATATTTCTCCTAAAACTATATTTTAAAGGTTGCTGAATTATTTCTACTCTTGTTGGCATTCTGCTGAACATATTCCAAATCCCATTAATGCACCTCTTCATCCATCCTATATCTGAACAATACGTCAAGATCAAATGTGGTAATTGTAGCCCTAGCTTACAATTATCATTCCCCGTATTGTTAATTTCAATAGTATTTCCATCTTTACTTATATTTTTATTTGTATATGTAGTGTCCATATTATTTACAGTATTGATCATGTCTCCACTAATCAGTAGTGGTACATACTCTGTACCCCACTTTTTTACTATTTCTTTCTTAATATTCTCAATCATTTTATCAGGATAACCTCTTTCCCTAAACATATCATGAACAAAATCAACTTCTCTTATAAAATCAGTTAGGTCTGATGTCATTCTTGCCACTCTAATCATCTGACCCTTTACAACATTTTTAAGATAGTCAGGATGGTCACTCTGATAATGTAAGTAAGAGTTAGAATAGCATTCCTTTCTATAAATGTTAGATCTATATGTTCTCCTACTATAATCTTTATTTACCCTAACATCCAAATAGTGTATTTCGTCCATGTCACTTTCAAAAGTAAACTGCAAAAAGTTTGTGCTATTGTTCATATCTTCCATGAATTCCTTTATAAGTTTATAAGTCCCTTCCCACACAATAAAAATATCATCCAAAAACTGGTAATATCTCACAATGTGATGTCTAAACCATGACCCGAATATATGCAATTGCTCCCAATATAGCATAATTATATTGGCATATATCGGGGCACATGCTGAACCCATTGCCACCCCATCTAATTGGTGGTATATATCCCCCTGGAAGTAAATAAAGTTATATTTCAATACTAATTCCATACTTTCCAGCACTAATTTAAATTCATCAGATTTCAGCATTTCAAATCCTATAAGCATCTTTTCAAACCATTCTAGACCCTCCTTGTGAGGAATCACCAAAAATAAATCTTTTACGTCTATGGTCAGAAACAAAAAACTCTCTTTAAAAGGAATAATACTAATTTTTTTCAAAAAATCCCAGGAATCCACTAATATATGTGGATATTTCAAATGAAAATCTTTTAATTTTGTATCCACATAGATAGCTAAAGGTAGTGACTTGGATCCCTGTGATGCAGCAATAGGCCTTAAAGGGGGGTCATCTATTTGTTTATGTATTTTTGGGATTCCAAAAATTGCCGGTATAACCGGTTTAGGTACCCTAAGAAAATTGAATAAATCTTCATCAATTGACCCTTGCAATAAGTTGTCTTCTAATATTAAATCAATTCTTTTATAGGATATATTTAATTCATTTTTAGATATAATACTATATCTATTATCCATGTCCAAACTTTTTAGCATCCTATTTGTGTAGTCCCATTGGTCCATAAGGACTACCCTTCCCCCCTTATCAGGCTTCATTATTCTAGTTCTTCCATTATTGTTTAGTTTTTGTAAAATTTCACATTCGTGCATAGTTAGATTATTTCTAATCTTCCTTCTCTTCCCATATTCATTCCTAATCATGTTAACAGCACACTTTTCAAAATTGTAAATATCCTGATGCAAGGGAGGATTAAATGTACTTCTTTTCTTCAGATTACTTTCTCTACATTGTGGGTTATCCCGAAACAAATGTGATAGATTTAACTTCCTAGCAAAAAGTTGTATATCCATCATTATCTCAGTAAAAAGCTCGCTAAATCTGTTTGTGATGTACTTTTTCGAGCATTAAAGTGGTTTTACTATTCACACAGTGTCGCTCATTGTATTTAACACAAAAGCAGAGGACAGCCTTTATTGCTACTACACAGTAATGACATTATGATGGACATGTGGGAGCCATGGCTCACCACTGGCAAGATACTCAGGTGAATCTGTAATGTAGCATGCCAAAATGCCATAGGTGTGTAATAGGGTTGCCTGCAATCAGGTCCCAGATATACCCCACGAATGTCAGGCCATGTCCATATGTGGCATCTGTCTTTGTTGTAGCAAGGTAGAACAGTGCAGCTGTGCAGGAAGGTGTTGTGAGATTGTGGAGCTGATGTCAGAATGTACCCCACATACAGGTATGCATATGTGTATATATGTATGGTTGAGACCATATGGTCGATGTTTTAAAACATCGATTTTATTAGATGAAAGAAATTAGTTAGAAGATTGTAATGCAGGGGGGCAAGCCCCCCACACTCCCCTACTTAAATATACCAACTCTGAGATAGGTTAGTAGGTTCATAGGTTAGTACTAAGCTAATTGCCCTTGCGAGCCATTTTATGCCTAGCCAATTATCCCTTGTGAGACTCAAACCCTGCACCTAGTGTTTGTAAGGCAAACACCTTAACCATTAGGCCACCATCCCAACCCCCTATGTTTGTGTGTGTGTTTTACATATGTAGATTGCGCTACACTGAGAATACAGCGCGGAACGGGAAGTTTTCCTATTCCCTGCTGTAGCGCGATCTCATAGTTAGGATATTTAGGTAAGGGGGGGTGGGGGGCTTGGGGCTTGTCCCCCTACATTACAGTCTTCTAACTAACTTCTTTCATCTAATTTTTACACATGTTGAAAGATCGATGTTTTGAAACATCGACCATATGGTCTTGACCACATGCAGTTCAATGTTTCAAACGTTCGATCTTTTAACATGTAACCAAATGTGCACATACATATGACATTGCATATATCTACACATATACAGATATATACCTATATGCACATGTCTACATATGTAAAAACACACACACAAACATAGGTTCATAGGTAGGCACTAGGCTATCCACCCTAGGACATCCACAAGCCTAGCCAGAATGTGTTGGCTTTCGCCTCCCTTTTAGACTAGATTCCTGAGCCTCTGTCCAGCAGGGCCATAGAAGTGATCCCAGGAGTAAATTTACGATTTCCCATCCACTCATCAAGATTTCTCTTGAAGAGGGTCAACGAGGAGCTCTGCTTAACATGGACTGGGATTCTATTCCAGAGCGAGGGAAGCCATTGGGATATGAATCAATCCCTCCAGCATGTCCTATTTACTGGTGTGCTAAGGTTTAAATCCCTGGAGCATGTAGCTCTAATGGATTTGGTTTTCTTTAGGTGGAGCATGTCCAACAATTCCGGGTTAAACATGGCCTTGTACGTCAGGCAGAGATCACCTCTGAATAGGCGGTAAGCAACTGAGTAGAGCTGGAGTTTCTTTAGTCGAGCTGCATAGGGCATCTGTTTGTGACCCACGATCCTCTTGGTGAGGTATTTTTGAGGTCTCTCCAGCTGTTGCAGGTGTCGGGTAAGGTACATCCCAAATGGGGCATTGTACTCAATTATGGGCCTGATGAGCGATGAATAGAGGGGCACAATGACCTCTCTTGATCTAGATGTGAACCCTTTTGTGATTAGGTGAGCTATATAGAAGGTTTTTCTAACCACTTTGGCAATGTGATTGTCAAAGGAGAGGTTACAATCTACTTGGGTCCCCAGATCCCTAATTACTTCTTCCGTACTTAGTGGGTTACCTCCTATGTGGTAGTTTGTGGGCACTTTGTTTTTCCGAAAGGGGATGACTATGCATGTTTTGGCATTTAGCTTGAGGCCATGGTTCTGACACCAGATGTCCATTTCTGTAAGGCCCTTTTGGAGGATGCTTGTGTCAGCCGGCGAGTCGATTATGGCTCCCAGTTTGCAATCATCTGCGAACTTGCTAAGCCACAGTCCTCCCATGTTTGCCTGTACCTCAGAGAAGTATATACCGAACAAGAGGGGTCCCAGGACTGAGCCCTGTGGGACGCCACTTGTAACTGGTTTAGAGTCGGACATGGCACCCGCGACTCTGAACATGTGGGTTCTATGCCTGAGCCAGTTTGCAACCCATCTTGTGACATATGGGTTAATATTTAAACTGGTAAGCTTATTTATGATGCCAGAGTGGGGTATTGTGTCTAAGGCCTTTGCAAGTTCCAGGTAGGCTGTGTGGACTACCTTTCCCTCATCTATGGCTTTGGTTACTATTTTGAAGAAGTCAACTAGGTTTAATAGGCAAGATCTGCCTTTAACAAAGCTGAATTGGGTAGGGTCCAGTGTTTGGACGTTCCCAATGTCTTTGTTTATGAAATCCATGATGATGCGCTCCATAGCCTTGCAGACCAGGCTAGTCAGGCTTATAGGGTGATAGTTCCCGGGATCTGTTGTGGTGCCACCTTTGTGGAGAGGGATCACTGTTGCTGTACGCCATTCTTTGGGTACATAACCTGTGGTAAGGCTGAGTACCTTGGGTGAAGTTGCTGAGCTGTTTCTTCTTCGCGCTGGGGACGTTTGGTTCGTGAACCGTTGGTTGTTTGTTTGGAGTCGGAGTTTAAAAGTTCATTGGGAGTTCTTGCCTTGGTGGTACATGGATTTTTTTGGTTTACTGTGATACTATTCCGTTATTCGTTTGGATGGGAGCTTTTTCCATGTTTACTTATGCGAACTGTTGGCGTATGGACGGCCATCTTATCGGTTCGCAATTGAGGTACTTTTTTTCTACATTGGGACACTGGGCAAATTTCACGTACTTTTTCAAAAAATTTTGGGATCTTTATATTGTGTTTGTGCTATTAAACCACGTATTTAAGTTCCAATTATTTGGTTATATGGGCCGTGTATGTGGCGGGACTGTTACTCAAGTCGGGCCCTTGGAGTTAAAATTCTAGTATTTTCTAGAACTGGAGGGACTGTAATATCACGAACACGGAGCGTTTAAACCAAGGATTCTTTTTGGACGCTTTGCTGAACCAATTTTATAATTGGAAATAGAATATGGACAAATTTTGGACATTTTTGTTTTGATTAAGTTGTGATACATTTATGTGAATTTATGTATATGTTTTGTTGTTTTTTATTTTATTTTTTGGATTGATATATGATTTTTTTGAAGTTCATATAATGCTGGATGTATGGAAGTTATATATCAGTGGCACTCAAATGGTGTATTTTGTATCGTAGTCAAATATAACTGTTTGACTATGTGCAATGGATATATCAGTGGCACTCAAAGGGTGTAATTTGTATCGTAGTCAAATATAACTGTTTGATTATGTGCAATGGGTATGAGCTACAACAAATATAGTAACAGGGAACCAATAATGGAATTTTTGAATTATAGATCATGAAGTAAGGGCATTATTGGTGGTTACAGAACATACTGATTGGGATGTTTTGTTTCATGTTAAGGGCCATGTGGTTAATACCTTGACCATGCTCATGGTTAATGTTTCTTTTGGAATATATTTCAAACCACACCATTGATTCTTTGATATTTAATCATATTATGGTTTATTGATCTTTATATCTGATCATAATTATGGATATTTTGGTGTTTATCAGGACCTTGTGACTTAGAGGGTT
Organism: Protopterus annectens; assembly: GCF_019279795.1. NCBI lineage: Eukaryota > Metazoa > Chordata > Ceratodontiformes > Protopteridae > Protopterus > Protopterus annectens. Next base: position 274,026,299 of record NC_056727.1, read on the forward strand.
TAAACAGTTTGGGCATTGTGATGGATCATTGATTTGTCCAACAAACAAAAAATTTTTTTATTTATATGTGCTAATGGCCTCAGATAATTATAAAAAATTATATTCCTTTTATTAGGTATTTACATAATAACAAATGGGTTGTCATTTGATTGGCATGAAGGGATGGGGCCTTAGTGATTATATGGTTTGGAGTGGCCATGAGGGCAGCCAATATTATTAGTGATGTATGAATGGTTACTGTAGGTGGAATTTATATCAGGTAGAATCCTGATGAGTCCATGAAAGTGGTGTATATTATATCTTACGGTGGCAATATATTAAATGATGGAGTTTTGGCAGAGACGCATGTCGGCCTATTGAGGGGCAGTATTGTTTAAAGTTGATTATGTATTTAAATGGATACATTCATTCTGGAATTATTTCCGGATATGACTAGTTGAGCATTTGTGTCACAATATTGCCTGTAAGGACGAAGGTCTTACTTTTTGAATAGTTTTTTCTTATATATTGGGCCACTTATGGTAAGAAAGTAATAAGATTCAGTTTATCTGAACGATTTTTTCATATGATACACCTGAGATGGACAATATTATTTATATAAATTGAGAGGGGTTGGGTGTTTTCTAGGTCACTCTGACATTTGGGATTAGTGGATAATAACATTTGGGATGTTCTAATTTAAAACATGGATATTGGGGAGTTATTAAAGGGCCTTTCGGCCGACCAAGATAATTTGGAGGTGTTTGGTTTAAGTAACATTTCAGGACCGGACTCTAGTAACTCATTATTGGATGTTCCATCACAGTGCAACAATATGTTTTTGAAGCTCAATAGACAAATGAAAGCATTGCGTACAAATGTTTGGCATTTGAAGCTCTTCAAAGCCTACAAGGTCAAGGATATAACTCCTAGGGGATTAAGAGTTCGTATACAACCTATTGTGGCTAACATAGATAGTATGCTTTCTAAAGAATGGGCGGAGGCCCAACATTCTTCATCTATGCAATTTGTTGATTGTTTATTAAGGTATTATGATAGGACTATTCAGAGTCAACTTGTTGAGATAGAAAATTTGTGTGGGGAAATAGAAAAATTCAAATCAGAAGTGGTATATTCACAACAAGTATCAGACTTGGCTAAGGACCTCTCATTATTGGAAAAACAACTTACTAAAAGAAAGATTAATAAGTTTAATCGTGATTTGATGGACTATGAAAAAGGGAAACCTTTTGTAAATCAAAAATCAGTCAGATTTCAGGATTTTAAATCCAGTAATAGTTACAATAAGAAAAGACCAAGGTCCATCTTAAGACAACATAAATCTATGTCTGATACTACATCAGAGGAGGATGCTTCTTCTTTAACAGATGGGGAAGGTTCCTTACGCCAAGTGTCCCCAGCAGCGAAGAGGAAACAGCCCCCCCCTTTAGAGTTAGGGGTAGGAGGAGGGGGGGTAAGAAACACAAAAACAGATTCCGGCAACTTAACATTGCAGTCCCTGTTACAACAAATGGTGACATAAATGAAAATATACATAACATTTCCTCTTTTGAACTTTCATCTACACATGTAAAATTGTTAAATAAAGGGCTTTCTTTTGTACCCTCATTTTCGGTATCAGAAACTCAGTTATTGCAAGATGTGGACGAATTTTGTAGAATACTTAATTTGAAAATCTTTTTTGCAGAACAGGAACATACTCAAAGATCTTCTGATTTCAAATTTAGGAAATCTAATTTTGTCCCCCCCATGAACAAACATGTGTCCATTTTCAGGGATTGTGTAATGAAGGAGTTACATTTTTCTAATCTGTATGGTCTTACCAACAATAATTTAACATCTTTAGAAAGACAAGCTTTGGTTGAGCTTAGTAGTAATCATGACATAGTCATAACTATGGCGGATAAAGGAGGAGCAGTTGTGGTATTGGACTATTCGGCATATAATCAGGAAGTTCTACGGCAGTTGGCGGATTCCAGTTTTTATATGGTATTGAAGGTGGATCCGACCCTTTCTTTTAAGAAGGAAATTGATGAGTTTCTGGATTTATCAGTACAACAGGGCATTATTACGACACAAGTGGGTGAGCAATTGAAGGTGGATGAGCCTTGTTCTCAGTATTTGTACATTTTACCTAAAATACATAAAGACCCGTTGTGTCCCCCTGGGAGACCAATAGTTTCTGGAAAGGGTTCCTTAACGGAACCATTATCAGTCTTTTTGACCCACTATTTGAAACCTTTGCTGCCATTTATTAGGTCCCGTATCAAGGATACCACGGAATTTTTGAATATAATTAGTGATTCTCAACTGGAATCCCACTGGCTACTTTGTACTCTTGATGTGGCATCATTGTATACGAATATTCCACATGATCAGGGCATTTTAGCGGTTTCTTTCTGGCTATATAAATCTAAGCTCTATCCTTTACCCTTTAATAATTTTTTGATTAAGCTCACTGAAATGGTATTACGGAAAAATATTTTCTATTATGCAGGTAAGGCTTATTGGCAGATTAAGGGCACAGCGATGGGTGCTTCTTTTGCACCCATCTATGCTGATTTGTTCATGGGGTATTATGAGGCTAGGTATATATATGATGTTCAACATAATATATTTTTACAACATCTGGATATCTGGCGCAGATATCTAGACGATTGTTGGATGGTGTGGCGTGGGGACAAGCATAGTTTAATGCAGTTTGTGGATTATTTGAATGGCAATAGTTTTGGCATTCGGTTCACGGCTAATATTGAACGTTTTGAAATTGTGTTTTTGGATGTTAAAGTTATCAGACTTGCTGATAATACTTTATTGTCTACTATATTTCGCAAGTTTCCCAAATATAATACTTTGTTACATGCTGATAGTCATCATCCACGCCACACCATCCACAACATTCCGAAATCTCAATATATGAGAATTAGACGTATTTCTTCAATTGATGAGGATTATTTGGAATGCAGTCTGGATCTGAGACGTAGATTTCTTACTAGGGGGTATAATTCTCAAATACTTATGAAAGCGGAAGGTCAAACTTCATTAATGGAACGACAGGATTTATTGTGTTATAAAGCTCATAATAAGTCTGCTGATACAACACAAGATACTCAGCCAATAAGGTTGGTAACCACATATGGGAACAATACTAACGGTTTCAGGGATGTTATTAATCAACATTGGGGTATCCTTTTGTCACAGGAAGTTTTAGGTAGGGTGTTGTCGGCAAACTGTCAGTTTTCTTATCGCAGAGGACGGAATTTGAATGCTCACTTCACACATTATAAAAGACATGTTGGTAATATGCCTCAACAAAGAACCTTAAGTGGTGATAGATTAAGGGGGTGCTATCCTTGTGGACATTGTGCTGCATGTCAGCATTTGCAACAAACCAAAGAATTTTCTAGTAAAAATACATCACGAATTTTTGAAATAAGGGTTTTTGCTAATTGCAGCACAGACTGGGTGGTATATCTGGTTACATGTAGTTGCTCTGCGTTCTATGTTGGACAAACGTCCAGACCTGTTAAATTTAGAATAGGTGAACATTTAAGTGCAATCAAAAACAAACGGGTTGCCAATGCACTATTCAAACATACCATTGAGCATCCTTCAGCCATCTTTCGATTTGTGGTTATTGATAAAATTACCCTTCACAGGGGTTTTAAAGCTGGTTGGCATCAAAAACTTGATCAAATGGAACAAAGATGGATAATTCAATTGGGGGGCTTATTTAAACCTGGTTTAAATATGTTGGAGTAGTGCTTGGCTTGGATAGATTGCATGTGCAACTATTCATATATTGAAAGAATTTGTATTTATATTTCAATTATGATATTCTCCTTAGAGTTGGTTTGCAGGTACAGCATATATTCAATGAATAAGGGGGTGTATACACATGATATAGTTTTTTTATATATGTATATATGGATATATTTATATATATTTATATACATGTATAGGTTTGAGTGTGGAGGTATGTGTAAAACTAAATTAATGTAGATTTTGTAAAAAATGACATATTTTTGTCATTTTTTACATATAACAATGGTTCTGATCAATTGCTCTGATCACTGTATAGGTCCCTTTACAGTTTGTTGATGGAAGATGTTTAGGTAACATTTTATTTCCACTTATATAATAACTTCATACAATTGTATTTTATTATATTATTCTAGTTTATTTTTATTTTTCATTATCATTTTTTATTTTTTATTTTATTTATCATATTATTGTACATGATATATATGTTCATAATGTATATATATTTTTTTGTCATATGTATGATTTTGGAGCAATGTTCCAATGTATAGTGCTTAATATTATATAGGAATTGGTATCACTTTAAATGTTGAGTATATAAGCATGATCCACCAGGGGTCGGTTTTTCCTAATTATGTTTTGAACTGCATTGACAAAGGCCAGGGTATGGCCGAAACCGGTATGCTGTTTAGTTATTAGATTCCTTTATTAAGGAATCTGGATTCCAATAAAGTTGGTTTCGATCGAACCGTATGTGCTGGCTCGTGTTTTTTGTAAGGCTGAGTTGGAACAGTGAATTTATGTGAGGGTTTAGTTCATTTTGGAGCTCATGTAAGACGCAGCCCGGGATACCATCCGGTCCCATTGATGCTGTGTTTTTTACTTTGGAGAGGGTTGCTTTCGCCTGTGTGTCTGTGATGTCTGGGGGACTTCATTCTTCTGGGATAGACACTGGCCCTTTTGGGGTGAGGGGGGGTAAAGTTTGCACTGACCCTGTCCACCAGGATGTTGGCAATGTCAGTGGGTTCAGTGTATTTTGTGCCATTTTGCACCAGCTCAGAGCAGATCTGAGAGTTGCTACCCAGATTCTTGACGTAGCTAAAGAATGCCTTGTGATTATCTTTAGAGTCTTTGGCAATTTTTCTTTCAAAGCTAGCCTTTGATGATTTTATGAGGGATCGAAGTTTCTTGCTAGTACTGATCAGGGATGCCTTCCCTTTTTGGGATTTTGCCTTATCATGTAATAGTTTCCTCTTTTTGTTCTATAGCTTATTTATGGTCAGGGTCCACCAGACTGGTCTCATGTTTTTGGAGGTGTGAGTCTTGGTTTTACTTGGGATGTCACGATCCATGCATTCCTGTAGGTGCTCATAGAGTGCATTTGTAAAGGATTCTGCGGTTTGGGTAGCATTTTCCATTAGTCCAGGGGCTTTGAAATTTTCCACCTCGGTCTTGAGAAGTGTGAAGTTTGCTTTTGCGAAATTTTTCACAGTGGTTTCCTTGGCTGGGGGTGGGGTCGGGATGTGGATGTCCATTGTGATTAGTTTATGGTCTGATCTTACCAATGAGGGGTTTACCTCTGGTGTGGAACATTGAGCCCCCATGTTGGTGATGACTTAGTCCAATATGTTATCCCCTCTTTTGGGAGTGGTGGCCAGTTGTTTCATGGCATTTGAGTTTATAAACTCCAGGAACCATTGGGCGAAAGAGTTGGGACTTGAGTAGTTTTCCCAGTCAATTTTTGGGTAGTTGAAATCCCCCAATATCATGGTGTTTGGTGAGACCTTCATATTTTCCAATGTTCTCAGGAATGCCGAGTGGGGGTCCTGAGACAAGGTGGGTGATCTGTAGCAGGCTACAGACTGAAAAGCAGTTTTACCTACTGTTAGTTGCACATGAATGGTTTCCACTGCCTCGTGCAGTGCAGCTAACCTGGAGGTGTGTGTATCCTTGATGAAAATGGATACTCCCCACCTTTAGTATTTCGGTCCAAGTTCTGGGGCCAAAAAGAATGTTATGAGTTGAATCCTGGTAGTGCTGGGGTGCTGTCTGGGGCCTTGAACCAGATTTCTGTTACTACACAAATATCGATTTTCTCCATACTGAGGAGTGCCTCGAGTGCATGCATCTTGAGGTTTAGACTTCTGGCTTTGAGTAGCATTACCCTTAGATTTTTGTTTCTGGTATTGTCTATGGAGGTGGGGTTGTCTTTTGAGCCTTGACTAAAAAAGGCACTATGGGGGTGGCAAGATCCTTAGCCAGTATTTGAAAGCCTAAAGGTGACAGGTGCAAGCTGTTCCTTGTGAAGCAACGTGGCTTGTCGAGCATTTCTTCCCAGGCTGGCAGACACTGTATCCCCTTTGAATGACACCAATAGCTTAGTCAATTGTTAAAATTGATCATTTTGTCTTTATACTGTGGCATTATTCTTGGTGAGGGCACGATGCTACTCAGGGTCAGGGTCATACCAGCCTGGGCTACATGATCAGAGAGCTCCTGTATGTCACTTTTCATGTAGTCCAGGGAGGTACGTCTCAGGTCATTCACACCAACATGGACAATGACAGAGTCATATTTGTACCTACTGTGGAGTGACCTGAGTGCTTGTGTTATGTGGTGGATCCTGGCAACCGACAGGCAGCTTACAGTGACCATCTCCTTGTTCAGTCTGGTGAGTGGGACGTCAGTGTGCCTGACAATAGAGTCTCCAATTACTAGTGTATTAGGTGTGTTATTTAGCCTTAGGGGCTGCGACTGCATGTCACACTGACTTTGTGAAGTATGTGATAGGTGAAATTTGTTGTGGGGTAGCGGTTGCTTGGATGTCTGCTTTGGAGGTCTCTGTTGCTTTGGCAGATTTTTATTTAGAGCCTCCGAGTATGTTTTTGTGAGTTTATGTTTCTTGTTTGCTGGTGCGATTGGTCTATGTGTGACTGGTTGTGTGGTGCAAGTGGTTTCCTTCTCCTCCTGACTGACTGTGCCAGTCTTGGGTTGAGAGAGCTCGGCCTCCAGTTTGGCTGTATAGTTGCATCTTTCACATATATTTGAGTTTGTTGGAAGGAGGAGAGGGTTGTCTGTGTACATAAGGCAATTGTAACATTGCCTCAAGATTCCCAGATTCACCAGCTGGACTGGAGAGTATACCTGAAACTGCATTTTGGATATGCGTGGATGGTTTAAAAAACCGATTTATTGATTGTCCGGAATGGACGAATAGGGAGCCTTGTACTCCTCGATAGTATATGGGGGTGTAGTGCTAATGTTTGTTAGTGCTTAATGAGAAATTTGTGTAAGTGCTGGGCTGTAGAATGAAGGATGAGTGCTTATTTTGAGTGCATATATGTATATAAGGACATATCCCCTATATCACTACCACAGTAATGTGTGCTATGTGCGAGGCAGCAGCACACATAGCAATACATACAGATATCTACAGCTGGCAGTGTGTGCACCATGGATGGGTATGTCACATGTTAGTCCCTTCTTGGCACCACATTGCCCCTGTCTGTGAAGTATGCAATGGAAATATGGGTAAGTATGGCAGGTATACATGTGGAGGTGGTCAGGACTGGTAAATATAGAGGACAGTCTACAGGGGTGGTATGTGACACGTGGTGGGTAAACACCATGGATGGTGTGTGTGGTCTGTGATGTGGATGCCCCATGGTCCTCAATGTGGGCACAATGGGAACAAGCCTCCCACCCACTGTCACTCAAAACAGCAGTCCACGTCCAGAATGTGCCTGGTCTGGAGGCTGAGCAGGAAGAGCATATTGACCATGTGAATGTGAACTGGGTGCCTCAGACTGATGTAATACATCCGTCATGTGTCTGTGGAGCCCAGTATAGAGCAGACCATAGACCTGAGCTCAGGGGACAGGAACATGTCTGTGTGTGACCTGAGTGGGGGGGGGCACCATCCCCTGGGTGGTTCCACCTGATGGTATTGCTGTAACAGTACGCGAGGAGGCCCCAGCTTGGGACACACATGTGATGTGGCCAGGTATCATGGGCATATGGGTGTGGAGAGGTGGATCAGCTGGCCAATAGAACATATATATGTTATTGTGTCACTGTTATAGAACATTTGTTGGTAGTAATAGTCTTCACAATCCTGGTACATGTCCAACAGCATGCATAGATATCTCCAATAACACAGACTGTCAGATGTGCAGCAATCTCAAAGAAGCCATACCACTGGCATATATGTCACCATAGTGTCCCTAACAATGTCATGCATGTGAATAGTCTGTAACAGGCCAACAATGATAGTATCCACACAGGGGACATGGCTACAATCACATAGCAGAAGTTGTGGTACAATACAAAATCTGTCCAAATGGTAGTTAAGCTGTAGCCATACCTAATGAGTTGTGTGTACAGTCTGTTGAAGCTGATATGGTGGTGGGGGTGACCGAGATGTGTATTACAAACTGTGGTAACCTTGCCTCATGAGTTGCTCATACCTGATTCCATCTTTATGTCTTTCAGCCAGGATGGCACATGCACGGTTGCCCACTTTTTCCAATGCTGAGAATGACGTGGTGATAGCACACATAATCCAGCACTATTCACTGCTGTTTGGCAGACATGCACATGAGCAGCAGGAGTGGACAGACCTATGGAATGACCTAGTCCACAGGGTCAATGATGTCGGACTGCACAACCGCAGTTATGAGCAGGTCTGGCATCATTGTACTGACCTGCTTCGCAATGCCCTTCAGAATGCTGCTGCAGTCCAGGGGATCACCTCACCACAGGGAGGGGGCATGCCATCCATCCCCCCAACACGTGTGGAGGAGCTCCTGGCCAGCCTTGTGGCACATGCCCTTCCGGAACACCAACAACAACTTGACCCCTTCATGGATGTGGGTCTCACCCACACACCAGCTGATGAGAGTGCAGGTAAGGACACACGGCACATCAGGAGACCACTGTTGTGTAAATATTCACAGTGGTACAGGTAGATCATGCATATCTGACATGTCATAGATATATTGTGTTGCTGCATTGTAGTGCTAAACAGATGTCCAGATGTGGTAGTATTGTGGGAATTTACCGTTGATGTATGGTAGTACTGTACCCAGCCTGTAGAGTGCCACAGGTGTGGCCACTGAAATTGCATCTCTCACTTTCTTATGTAGGCCCATCTGGGATAACAACAAGGCAACAGCCTGTAGCTGGTGACTATGTCTTATGTAGATGCATGCCAACACACCAGGCATGTAATGGCAATGGTATATTCTATGCACACATCTAACACACTGACCCTGAATGCATGCTGTACATGTGCATGTATTGTTGCTGTGAAATGCACGGTCTCACAGGGGTGACTATGATGGGGTATCGGAAGGGTATGTCACACACCTGCATGAGAACTAACATCCTGTCATTGCAGAATGTGTCCACAGGGAGTAACATACTGTTGGTAGACATGGCCTACAGTAGTGACATGTTCTGAACAACACCCATATACAGTGCAACACCAGTGTAGGACAATGCCACCTGCTGCAGAGATACACTATAGCATAAGGCATTACAGTAGTCCACATTATCAGCTGGGTCTAGGCTGCAACATGTGGTGTTCAGTGTATCGGACACTGCAAAGTGACACAAATGTGTAGGGCTTACCTGTCATGCATCTGCATAAAAGCTGAGGGGGGGGGTCTCAGCATGACACACCAGTGCACTGCAGCAGGGATCCTAAGGATGGTAGGAATGGCTCTATCTGCATATAGTCAGGTTCTGGACCTGTGGCAGCCGTAACCCTACCCACACTGCAATAGTGACGGCATTGTTTGAACACCATGGGATGTGCACATTAGTAGACCTTGCAATCATGCAGAACAGGGGAGACATGTGTATGGTAGACTGAACATACACTGTCAAATGCAGAAGGCCCATGCTGGTATACCCCTGCCATGAGCAGTGAATGCTGTAGTACACACAACAAGAGGTGTGATAAACCGTCATGATAAGGGTGTGCACACTTATGCCCACATGGTGTGTATGCATTGCAGTCAGCAGCCACACACCTAACACAATCTGTAGACACTGCTTGTGAAAGTACAGGACATATGGCACATACCTGGCTTGTGTACTACTAAGATATGCCGTGATGTGGCCCATGGCAGATCAAGGATATGTGTGTAAAATCAATAAAGGTGTGTACACCCCCATAGCCACGGTATGCTCTGATGGTTGTTAGTGTAAGCATTTCTGCAGTGGTCATACGTGGTCTGTTGATGTTGACAGCTGTAAATCAGACATCAGGCATTCACCAATGACAAAAGTCCACATATCATCCCAGGTACGTGTTGCTGAAAAACATAGGGGCTGTGAGAAGTAAAGCTGACATAACTGACACAGTACTACACATTCTGCAATGGGATGTACACCTGTGAGTTGTGGTGCACAGTACATGGCAGGGTGCAGAACAGGTGCACACCAATAATGTGTACTTGGGTGCAGTGGTATCCAGGGGAAGTGGCATCACCCCATGACACAACACATGCATCACACAAATGTATACTGTTGCTAGCATAGATTGACTATAGCTGAACTGCATGCTGTTCTGTACCATACGTTCTGCATGTTGGCAGATTGGTAAGGAGGACTGTGTATACAATCATTGTGCAACATCACCTGTACATGTGTGTGTGTGTGTGTGTGTGTGTGTGTGTGTGTGTGTGTGTGTGTGTGTGTGTGTACATCCTTGTGGGTAGTTAGTTTGCGTGCAGGATCACTCTGGTGAAGTGGTGGGAGGTAGATGCATGTATGATGCGTGTGTGCATGTGTGTGTTTGTGTGTGTGGCCATGTATGCACATGTGTGATTGTGGGATGTTCATACGGCTGTACCCCCATTTGGGACCGTGTAGTGCATGGACATGGACTGCCAGATTACACACCCCTTTGGGACCGTGTAGTGCATGGACATGGACTGCCAGATTACATACCAGGAATATCTGTCATGTGTGTAATCACAGGACAGCAAATAGTATAATATGGTCTGTAGCATGGAACAGGCATCCAGAGGGAAGGTAGACTCCAGGTACACACTTAATATCACAGTCAGCAGAGAGGTCACCTACAACAGATGCATTGGGGAAATAATAGTCAACACCAGGGAGTGTATCCAAATATTAATGGTGTCACATGATGGGCTAACAGAGCAGCATATCTGGCATGTACTGCCCCTTATGTACACATGACACACCAATGGGAGGTATTATGGATACAACATAGTAGCCCACACATATAGGGGCCATGCACATAATTTCCGGCCATACAGAGGGTGCATACCGAATAACAGCAGTGGGGCCATGTAATACCACTACACACAGGACAGGCAGGTAAAGTAGCAACAGACATTGTGTTGTGGACACTTGTGTGGGCATTTAGAGGACTGTAATGTTAATGAGTGGTATCAATGTGCGTATGTTAACAAGTGTGATAAAGTATGGTGTAACACATGGACATATATGTGGGACTGTCTGTAAAGCCATGAACAGGTAGGTATTACAGAGGTGTGTGTGTGTGTGTGTGTGTGTGTGTGTGTGTGTGTGTGTGTGTGTGTGTGTCTGTGTATGTGAGAGTGTGTGTGTGTCTGTGTATGTGTGTGTGTGTGTGTGTGTGTGTGTGTGTGTGTGTGTGTGTGCGCGTGTGTGTGTGTACGCGTGTGTGTGTGTGTGTGTGTGTGTGTGTGTGTGTGTGTGTGTGTGTGTGTGTGTGTGTGTGTGTGCACTGTTAGGCAATGCTGTACAGGTTTTAAAGTGTGTTTATTGTTTCCCCCACAGGTGGCGAGGTGGATCAGGGTCCCCCTTGCATGTAATCTGATATAGGTGTCCATACAGACACCGATGATGATGATAATAATGTTGAGGCACAGGTGGGGTTGTCAGGGGCCAACATTGTGCCAACATTTGACATCCCCCTTTTAGCCATCCCACCCCCGCACACAGTTTCAGTGCCTATACGCACCCCATCACCAGTGGCCATAGCAGAGGGACAGCTGGCATTCAGTGGCAGTGCACAGGAAAGTGTGGTAACCATGCCTACTGTGTCCAGTCACAGCAGGCATAACCGGATGTCCAGCAGGCTGCCACATAGGCAGATGTCCCAGGGTGCTCGTGGTAGGGTTGCTGGACATCATGCAGAGGTGACATAACTGATATCAGCAGAAGCATGTTTCATGCTGTAATGGTGGTACAGGTATGTATTGAGCATTACACCAGACAGGGCCTTAGGCTGCAGAGGGCTGTTTTCACATCTGTGAGTGACAACCTCCGGGAACTGTTGGGTGCCATCTGTGCTTCTACCAAACAAGTAGATAGATGGCATGATGAGATGATGGCCCTCATCAGCCGTGGTGTGTCCTTGCTTCAATGTGTGGTGGGGATGCAACAACACCCATGTTGCTGTAGGACAGCCACACCAACAGCTGGCAGTCAACGTGGATGTGCTAGGACACCACGGGGCTCCTATAGTGGCAGTAGCAGCTGCAGCAGTGTGGGGGGTGTGCTGTCTACACCACACAACAGCAGGCCATGTGCACATGGTCCTGGCCAGTCCCAGGACAGATCTGGTACCATCGATGCCTCTACCTGGATGTGCCCGTTGAACTCCTGGCAGGCACAGTCCACGTGTCCATGGCCAGAGGCAGTGAACTGCACACCCTGCCAGATATTATCTGCAGCTGTCCATAAACACCAGTGTAGGGCAGCCACATGGCAGAACTGTGTGCATGCATACCCACACACTATGCAAACACACCTAGTGCAACCCCATACCTACACACACCACATCACCTCGGCCAGCTCCCCAGAGTACACCCCTCACCCACACACGTGGTGTCAAATGTATGGCCCACCCTCAGCCTCTGGCTAACCAACACCACACCCTGTGCATATGATGATACCTGTGCCCCATCCCTGTCATCCATACCATCGATGCAGGGACAAGCTGATATGGTTCTGATGCACATGGTGACTGTACAACAGTGTTCCACAATTCTACAGTGTAACATGTTGTAGGGAGTAGAGTGTGAGGCATATTTGACAGGTAGTGTAGCCATCCAGCAATGATGCCTTATAGCTGTTAGTAACATTGGTCGATTGTGGTCTCTAGAATGTTATCCAATTGTGTTGTAGGTCTACATGTGTCAACACTAGGATACCCTGTTCATATGATGATACCTGTGCTCCATCCCTGTCATCCATAACATTGATGCAGGGACAGACTGATATGGTTATGATGCACACGGTGACTGTACAACAGTGTACCACAATCCTGCAGTGTAACATGTAGAGTAGAGTGTGAGGCATAGTTGGCAGGTAGTGTAGCTGTCCAGCAATAATGCCTTATAGCTGTTAGTAACACTGGTTGGTTGTGGTCTCTAAAATGTTATCCATGTGTGTTATAGGTGTACATGTGTCAGCATGACAATGGTCTGCAGTCATATTGCACAATGGAGTATGTCACTGTGTTGACACCATGGCTGTGACATATCTGGGGTACAGTCAAACACATTTCACAGGTTACTATACTGGTTATTGCCTCTGCCACATGGACAGTTGGCCCACTGAGGTGTGTATAGCCTGCAACCTGATGTAGACCCATCCACATACATGCATACTGTTACTTGCCAACACTGGGACTAGACCCCTACCTAACTATGTCATGATACTGATGTGTGTGGCTTAAATTGCACACACCACACAATGTTTAGGGTGAGGTGTATCCCAGGTTACATGGTACATGCAGAACATCCCCCGGCATGTACAGTATGCTAATGGGGGATGTAATGGGTGTATTTGGACGATACGTAGTGTGGCATGCCATCATATACACATTTACAGACACATAACAGCCAGACACACATCTGAGATACCAGGGCCTATGGCTGCTAACTACCATGACCGTGTCTCCAATGTGTTACAGGTAGGCTGCACACATGACATGCATAACTGGCTCGGATTGTGGCAACAGCTACCTGTATAACTGATGGTGACAGTGGTAATCATAATGTTGTACATGGGACATATATCTGGTGTACCTTGGTGTAATAACAGTGTACACAGCACCCACATCCCTCACTGGATATTGTACTCCCTGAAACCCCTGATGACACTCTGCCATACCCACCATCAAACATTGGCCATGACTGTGATACAGCCCAGAGTATACCCCAGTATTGGTACTACAGGGATATACATCTCATGCACATGCCACATATGTAGTAGGCCATCAATCAAGCATAGGTTGCCTGTACATATCCCAGCTGGATACTTGCCATCTGCACATCTGTACAGGGACTGACAATCATCAGCTTGGCAGGTAGCTATGCAGTAGCATGATTGCGTTGACAGACCAGTAAGGGGCATATACTGTGACACAGCTAACAGACCAGGGATACAACAGGGAGCTGTCAGTGTCCAGCCATACTCGCAGGTGTGCCTGTTCTCAGTACTACTTTAAGCGCTCTGCTCTTGCCTGGATTAGCACTGTCAGCACTAGTACTGCCATGATACACTACATGCCAGTGTGACAGCACGTACCCTGGGCTACTACACCCATATGTCACACATTCGCACAGATAACAGTGCTGTACAGGCCTCATATATGTCTGTGTCCCACACATGACACTTACAACCCCTGCTACTATAATGACAACACATAGATGCATGTATTGTACATGGCATTACATACACTTATTACAGGTTATCAGAATGGGTTGTGTGTCCTCGTTAACAGGGCTAAGCTATGCTTAGCAAGTATAAACATTGCTGCAATATAACAGCTAAGCTGATTTGCACACTGGTAAGCGCTGCCTACACTGTGTAAGTGTCCGTATATTTACTGATAGCTTAGCACTGCTTAGCTTCATACAAACCCAGGGCTAGGTGATGGGTATACCTTGGCATCAGGTCACATGATGATGGTCTGCAATGTGGCTCAGGGCTGTAGTTTCTGCATTTGCCCACACAGGTGGGTATTGTATCTCCATCCAGTCACCTGGGTGACTATTGTGTGTGGCCAATGCTGTGCATCACTTGACATGTATGTGTTCCTTCGTCCATGACATGGACAGTGTCTGGGATGTGCATACCTCCCACATGCATGCACAGTGACATGTGGAACTGTACCTGGGGTGTCTGGTCCATGTTGTATATACAGGTTATCATCAGATGTGTCAGTCTTGGCCACCTGTGGTGGGAACTGGTAATAGACAGCAGGTTTACCATGCACCTACATTGATAGCATGCTAATGGCATTCCTTGGTGTCAGTGGCATCTGTCCATACAAGGCATGATTTCAGGAATGGTATGTCCTTTGTGGGTCACATGTGATGGCACCACAGGTGTTGCAGGTGTCCATTGGGGAACATGAGTAAGATGCACTGTCTGCATGTACATGCCTATTGGACAGATGGACATGCCCTCTGTAGCCCACTGTAATCACTCCATAGTTACTATCAGTGGCCAATATGCAGTGTACTACCCACATATTGACTGTTGCCTAGGCATGTGTGTGTGTGTGTGTGTGTGTATATGAGACATGGGTTGAGAGTGTGCTCTGAGTAATACTGGGGTTGCTAACTGTGATTGCCTGGCCTTGATGTCACATGTATGAGTATGGATTTGCACCCCACTGTCTCAGCTATTTCACATCTGTTATCCATGTACGGTGGATATTGTGATATATATTTGGGCCACCATATAAGAAATTTGCAAAACCTGCTCCACATTGGGCCCAGGTGTCACACACTCACACCCACCTCCACACAGGATACTAGTTACAAACACACACACAAACACACACACACACAAACACCTGTCATGTCTGGGAGTAGAGCGCCTACCTAACTAGTTTATTACACTACAGCACTATGCAGTTATAGTACGCACCACAGAGATTACTGGAGTACTCCTTCAAAGGTGTGTATCACATTGGATGACATCAGCAGAATTGCCAAAGTAGGACATTCAAATTGTAGTGAGTGTGACTAGCCTAAAATGTATTGCTCCCTACACAGACAGTGACACACACACAAAACATCCACAACCAACATGTGTGGGTACAGAACTCCTAACAGAGGTCTATATCACACTACAGCATGGAGCTGTTATAGGACACACCACAGAGATTACTGGAGAACTCCTTCCCCAAAGGTGTATTTCACAATGAGTGACATCAGCAGGATTGCTAAAGTAGAGCATTTGAAATGTACTGAGTGTGACTAGCCTATAATGCTTTGCTCCCTACACAGACATTGAAACAGAAACAAAACTGCCATGTATGGGAATAGAACCCTACCAGAGTTCTAAATCGCACTACAGCAGTACACAGTTATGGCATGCGCTACTCAGATTACTGGGCTACATCCTTCCCAGAGGTGTATTTCTGGGTGGATGACATCAGCAGCCTTGCCAAAGTTGAGCATTTAAATTGTAGGGAGTGTGACTACCCTAAAAAGCATTGCTCTCTACACAGAGAGAGCACACACATACACTTGCCATGTCTGGGATTAGAACACCTACCTAACTATTTATCACACTACAGTAGTACGCAGTTATAGGACACACTACTGAGATTACTGAGTTACAATCTTCCCGAGGTGTATTTCTAAGTGGATGACATCAGCAACGTTGCCAAAGTTGAGCATTTGAATTGTAGGGAGTGTGACTACTCTAAAAAGCATTGCTCTCTACACATACAGAGACAGACAGACACACAAACAAACACAGTTGCCAAGTCTGGGATTACAACTCCTACCTATCTAGTTTATCACACTAGAGCAGTACGTACTTATGGGATGCACCACAGAGATTACTGGGCTAGAATTCTTCCAAATCTGTATTTCACAGTGGATGACCTCAGCAGGCTTGTCATAGTAGGGCTATGGGGAGGGCAGTGTGTGTGCATGGGCCATAAACCATTCATCTAGGGGTTGACATGCCACATGCAGGCACACACAGGGTCATATTTCACAGGTACTTGTATACAGCTGATAGATGACTGCTTCCTTGTACAGTCATGTTGCACAGCTGGCACGTGCACCACATAGTCTGTAATGCTGACAGATACTGGTGGCTAGTATCTGCAGTGAGTGGCATCTGAACCTCATGTGGTTGGGGCCCTTTGGCTGTGTGTTGCGTGGGACAGGCCTGGATGGCTCCTTGTCATAGTCACCCTCTTCCACACATCTATGTATGACTACCTTTGGCATGTAATAGTGGGTTGTCCTTACATATATGTCTGTATTCCTATCCACTGTGTGTGCAAGGCATGAGTGGTGCATACTGACAAGTGTCTGCACTAACAACTGTGACTGCCAGATATGTCTGGTCCACTGGTGTTTTCAGACATGGCCTTCATGTGTTTAAGTGTGTGAGCATGCCCAGTATGCCCATCTGTTTTTAATGTGTGGATCGAGTCCAGGTGGTTTGTACTGTAGTGCTGACCTCTGTGTTGTACGCTGACAGATAGCATGCTGTTTCTGCAGGGCATCCCTCAAGCATTTGGCATTGACTGTTCCTACATTTCTGCATAGGATGGGGGGGGATCACCTTACTATTTCTATATTTCTACACAGGATTGGGGGGGCACACCTGACTGTTATTACATTACTATGTAGGATGGGGGGGGGCACACCTGACTATTTCTACATTTCTACACAGGATTGGGGGGCACACCTGACTGTTATTATATTAGTACGTAGGGTGGGGGAGGCACACCTGACTATTTCTACATTTCTACACAGGATTGGGGGACACACCTGACTGTTATTACACTACTACGTAGGATGGGGGGGGCACACCTGTCTATTTCTACATTTCTACACAGGATTGGGGGGCACACCTGACTGTTATTAAGTTACTACATAGGATGGAGGGGGGGCACACCTGACACTTGTACACATTTAGTATGACTATACTGGTATGTCAGGTACTCCATTTCATTCTGTATTCTTACCTATCATGCTGACTAGAGGCATACCAGTGTACTACAGATCGTAGCTTTGTTTGCCCTACATATTAGTGTCTGACTTCCTATCCTTCAGAACTAACATCCCACTGCCTGACCTGCTGTAGTCTGTCTGCGTAGGCCTGGAAGGGAGTTTAACCATAGCCATCATTTAGGAGCCAAAGCACAGGCTCTGTTTGGTTTTATCTACACCTGTCCTGCTGGCTGAGATTGCTGTTGGGTATGTGAACCGGGTCTATATTATAATCTCAAAAGTTTAGTAGTCTGAATGCATAAACATCGAACTGTATGCATCGAACTATTAAACAATAGAACCCCGATAAAAATATTTTTAAACCCCCCCCCAAAAAACTAATGAGTATTGGCAGGGGTCAAGCCCCCCTCCACCTCCCACACCCTCGCTACTTAATTATACCAACTACGAGATCATGCTACAGTGTAGGAAAGGGAATTCTTCCCCTTCTGCACCATACTCCATTGAAGTGTGATCTTGGAGTTGTTATATTTAAGTAGCAGGGTGTGCAGGGGGGCTTGTCCCCCTGCCTAAACACCCTTTACTTGTTTTTTTTCTTTTTATAGGGTTTACTAGAATTCCGATGGTTTAATGTTTCAATCACTAAAGTTCGGTCTGTAGTGATTCAAAGCATTAAACCTTTGAGATTCTAATATAGACCAATGTGAACCATCCTGACTGGCATGTGTGAGTCATATGGACACACATGTTGCTCAGCACATTTCCTGCAGTGAGTTTTGTAACCCTGTGTAGTACTGGCTACTATGGTGACTCCAGTATTTGTTACAGATGTCATGGTGCCACTATGGGTGTCTACTGTTTGCTGCCATAACATTCAGCCACCCAATTCCCTTGCATGTTCATATCCATACCATATAAACACATAACAACACATTCTACTCCATTTGGCAATTGGTAGGTTGATTGACTTATTGCAGATGGTGCTGGAGGGCTGCCTATGCCGGATGCACATAGTACACTCCCTATACATGGTTGAGCACAGGTAGTGTCATGTTTGGCATCCCTTTTACTGTATGTACGAGTCAGAGAGAGGTGTCATTCCCTGGGTCTCTACTGTGTCAGTGTATGTGCTATGCATTGTCCCTTTGCTGCAGCCTTGGCATACTGGGCACACCTCCATCTGCCTACTGGGGCAGGCTCAGGTTGTTCCTCCTCTGAGTCACTCTGTGCCTGTGCAGGCTTTGGCATTGGTGGGGGGCTGTGTGGCCCTACCCTATGCTGTTCCTGCTGCAGCTGTTTCCGCAGGATCATATTGTGTAGCATGGCACATACCATAACAATTTGGGTACATGTAGCTGGTGAGTACTGCAAGGCTCCACCAGATGTGTCCAGACACAGGAACCATGACCTGAGCATCACAAACACATGCTCTATTATAAGTCTGGTCTGTGCATGTGCCTCAATATGGCATTCTTGTTCGTGTGTGCGTGCATTTGTGATGGGTGTCATCAGCCACGGCTCCACTGTGTAACCAGCTTCCCCCACTAGGTGACTATAGGGGATGTCCCCATTGGCAAATCTCTGGTACAGCTGTGTCAGATCCCATATATGGGAATCATCATAGCTTCCAGAGCAGCCAGTACACACATTCATTATAATGCCCTGGGCATCACATACAACCTAGTAGTTGACTGATGTAGGCCCTACCCTGATCACCAGGTGGTGTTTTGATGCATATGTGCATGCAGTCTATAGCAGCCACTACCTTAGGGTATTCTGCTATTTGGTGGAAGAGATGCATATTGCTGGCCAACACCTCACGGGTATACATGCTCATTGGCATGTGCTGACATGGCATCCAGGAACTGGTGGAATACTTTGAATGCTGATGCCTGTGAGATCCCCATGATATCCACAGTTGAGCTTTGGGAGGTACCTGTGGCTAGTATTCCTAGGTCTACACATACCTTAGTATCCACTGGGATGGGTTCCCCTCAGTCAGTTTGGTGTGTCAGGTGTGGCAGCACTGCTCAACAATTTGCTGTAGGAGGTCTCTGTCCACCCTATAGCACTCCACTATCTCCAGCTCATGTAGCCCCTGGTAGGTTATCCTGGGTCTCTACACTCTTCTCTGTCTCCTCACTGTGGGTTGATCGGCAGCATTCACATCCTCAGAACCCTCAGCCTCTTGCACATGTTGTTCTATGTTCTCTGCTGCAGCAACTTCTCATTTTATTGGTTTGATTGTTAAAATGTTCCCGCTTATATACACTGGCAGTGTACAGTGTGGGAAAAACCAGAGGGGAAGGTGTTTGCATAATTTATAGTTGTGTTCTGGGCTGGGCTGCTGCCTGTGTAATTGGCTGATTCTGATACATTTTACCTGCGAGCTAAGCTAGTTCTCCTTGATTATCTTCCTACTGCTGCTTTCCCTTCCCATTGCCTTACTGTTTATGACCGGATGCGCACCATGCAAACAGATTGCTGAAATGTGCACAGTGCTACTATTTCCTGGTTTAACTTCTGTTTTCTTCCTGTAAAACCCAGTGTGCAGCACGCACACCCGCTTAGGCTTTGTAAAGAGTGCTAGGCAGGTTTAGACACACCCCCTAGCTTAGCAGTGCTAAGCTAGGAGCAAACCTGAGCCACAGGGCTCAAATCCAATTACAGTATGCCTGACACACACCCCCATGATGTCATCTAACTCCTAGGCTTGCACCAAGCTATTCCTACTCTTACACTGTTGGGACCTGACTCACATGCTGGGGAAAACTGGGATTCACTATCCTTCCCCTCATTTGTATAGGATTCCCTGCTAATGCATAGTTACGTCTCACACTGAGCCTCCACCTTTAGCAACCACTACTCACTGGCCATGTTGTCTTCTGCCTGCCATTGACTTGCATGGCAGAATACTGATTTTAGTTATAATGCTTAATTTAGGTTTGTTTTGTTATTTTCCCCCAGATCCCGTTTGCCCCCCGCTGCCCTACGCTTAAACAGCCAAGGTCTGCAAAAAAATAAAATAAAAGTTGATTTTTGTATTTGTTTTTACTGTTTGCACTGCCAATTGCCTTATATTTGGCCATTGGCATGCTTACTACATGATATGCAGCCTTTATTTGGAGCTGTCACAGCTCCGTTTTGGATTTTGCAGAAATGTACTCGGTTACTAATCGAGTATATTTCTGCAGATAACACTAGTCCTGCATGAACGGTTGCAAGCTTCCTGGATTGCAAAATCACCTAATTTGCATAGATTTCTCCTGCAAATGGGGTGATTTCTTAGTCCATGCAGGATTAGTGCAGGAGCACTCCTGCACGCCCCCTGCAGGGCTGTTCCTGGATCGCACAGCAGACATATTGCCAGCTTGAGCTCCTGCTATGCTGTGGAAGCTATAGAGAATCCGGGGGATAGTAAAAAGTGTGTTTGGTAGTTTGGTGTTGTTATATGTGGAGGGGATGTTATTTTCTTGTGATTTGTAGTGTTAGATGTTATGAAATTCGATGTTATGGGTTTTAGATGTTTTGGGTTTTAGATGTTCTGGTTTCAATGTTATGAAATTAAATGTTATGAATTTTAGATGTTTCAAAGTAGACCTATATATAGATATATATATATATATATATATATATATATATATATATATATATATATATATATATATATATATATATATATATATATAGCAATCTGAGGTTTTTTTATATATTATTCCAGCAAGTAATTTTCAGAGGGTGGACTGTGTGGAAATTCCTATTTTTATAAGGAACATTCAGAAAAGAAAGGTTTTCATTGCAGCTTTTAGTCAAACTATAATTTTGGTGACACAGTATGGAAATAGTATATAGTATATGTTGTATATGAGTCAGAGTGTCTGTGTGTGTGTGTGTGTGTGTGTGTGTGTGTGTGTGTGTGTGTGTGTGTGTGTGTGTGTGTGTGTGTGATTAAGTCTGGAGGAGGGTGTGGTTGTCTTTATGTACTTTCTGTGATGGATTGGCATAAAATCTGGTATTAAATAACACATGGTTAAGAAAGCTTAGTTAATGTATTCACTATTATCACTCCACATCATTACACCATGATTATATCATTAGAAGTTGTGCTAAGTTACTGACATTATGTGTATGTGATGCCAACAATACATGCAGCTTCATTTTCAAACAAATGAGACTGCAGATTTGGTGTAGCAGAAAAGGCGCCATAGTTCAGAACGTAGGAAATTGCTATGATCATATCTTTATTTTATTTTATTCATGCCTTCTTGTTCTTAATTGGTCCCACTCAGTCAGTGACTCTTTTTTAGAGCAGACCCAAACTGGTATTCATATTGATGAGGGGAAATTTAACTAGAACACCAGTGAACTTTCACTCCTTTTTGCCCAGTAAGTACCATTGGATCTTTTGCAACCACTTCAGCTACCAATAACTCCCAAAGATGAGGCCTTGGTTTAACATCTCATCTAAATGCTCTAACAGTCATTTGGGAGCACCACTACTGCAGTGTCAATATTGCAAAACTAATCTACATGTAGTGAGAATAGAACCCACAGCTTTCTGACATTCCACTGTTAAAGGTAAACATGTTACCTGTTGAATTACTGACACTGACCTACTCACATTGATTTTTCTTATAAAATGCTGCAGTGGAGTAGGAAAATGGTATATCCAAAACTTTGAACATTGTTAAGCATCAATTATAGCTGATAAAATATGAGAATTGTTTAACAGGAGAAAGAGGGAGGTAATTGGTGAGTATTTATGACAAAGCAATGGGCATGCTAAATGACCCTGTTTAATAAGAACAGTTTCTAAGTTTTCACATGAGACAAAGGAAGAGAGAGAAGAAACATTTTGCATCTTGGCACAAGGGCTTCATAGGTTGTTACTAGTCTATTGGCCCAGGATCCATTTAAGCATAGCCAAGCTTACCCCAATTTGCCAAAATATTACTGAAGTGTCAGTATCCTACCACTATATGCAGTCAGCCACATGGCAGGGCCTGTAAGCTGAGGCCTGCAGTCAGCCACATGTCAGGGCCTGTAAGCTGAGGCCTGCAGTCAGCCACATGGCGGGGCCTGTGAGCTGAGCAGGGCTTGGGAACTGAGGCCTGCAATTAGCAGTTAGCCACATGGCAGGGCCCTGCAAATGAGACCTTAAACTACTTTTATTTACATGAGTCAAAGAATGATTATGATTTGAGAGTCAAGGCTACATGTAATTCTAATACGGTGGTCATTGTACCTAGCTAGTTAGTCTGACCTAGCGGAGTAGTCTCTGATACCAGCTAATGTAGGCTGTGATCCTAGCTTAAGTGGCAGTAACTAGGCTGTGATCCTAGCTTAAGTGGCCGTAACTAAATTAAGTTACATTTATAACTAAGGTAGGTGATGCTGCTAGTTACAGCAGGTGGTGATCTTAGCTAAAGTAGCTAACTAAATTAAATTAAGCTTCAAGTCGAACTAAGGTAGTTGGTAACTGTAACCAAAGTGATCAGTAAATTTACCTATATTAAGGGTATTCCAGCAGGTTAAGTGGGATTAAGAAATAGCTGTAATTTCAGTTACAACAAAGGAAATTCCTGTAAATCAAGGACATATTCCTTGGAGCTCGGAGTAGTGATGAGCTCAGTGGCCTAGTGGCACATATGCTATTGGCAGGGCCTAACTGGGGAGTCACATGGCAAGGCCTGCAGTCAAGGCCTGAAAAGGTTGTCGAGGTTCAAGACCTGTTACTAATAACAATAATACAAAAAAAAAAAAAAACATCACAGGCTAACAGTGCATTTCTTTTGCATTTCATGAATTAGATGGATCATCAAATGCAAGCACAAATGCAGGCCATGTTGAGCCTAAAAGGGAGAGAATGGTGGGAGGATCTGTTCCGTCAGACAGTGAGGTCAAGGCAGGTGCCTTAAGCAGTTAATGTTTAACCTGCGAGTAACCTGCCTCCTGACCCTCAAGCAGGACCTACCTCAAGGTCCCAAGCTTTAAAAGGAGACAGCAAGAAAGATGATGGAAAGGACAGGAAGGTTGAGAAAGCTCACAAACGTGAGGATAAAAAGAAACATTGCAAAAAGCACAAGAGGGATAAGAAGGAAGGTAAGAATGAGATTACTGGTGATCAGAAGTTTTTGAAGTGGTTACAAAGCCAAGGTTTTTTTCAGGATCACGAAGTAATGGGATACGAATCTCAGTCTAGTGATAGTCGTGAGGCAAGTCATGTGAGTGCACGGACTCAGGGCACTGAAAAGAGTATGGTTGAGCTTCAGGAAATCAGTCAGACCTCTGCACATATGGCTACTGCACGGCTCAGGAACATCAGAGGAATACAAAAACATGGTAGAGCCAGCAACCAGTGGACAGAAATCCATTTATTGATGGAGGATGGAGAAAAACAAACCGGTTTCGGCCATTAGGCCTTCCTCAGTGTCTGCATTTGTTACAGAATTGCACAATATAAATATATAGTGGTCTAGTGCCACCTAAAGTCCATAAACAAAATTACATCACATATATTCATTTAAACCAGTGGAAAAAAGTGCACCCAATTTTATAATCCATTTCTTTTCCATTTTATTTAATATTGCATGCCAACCTGATTTGTTGCGTGTATTACGTTGTATGATGTCAATCACAGTAAATCTGAACTTAGCCCAGGGATGTTTTATTGTATGTTTATAAAGTGCATTGGTTGGTTTACCAGTCCTAATGTCACTGAGATGTTCTGAAATCCTAAATTTTACACAGCGGGAAGTTTGTCCCACATAAAAGGCTGAACAGTTGCAGGATGCCAAATAAATCACCCAATCTGATTGGCAATTTGCAAAGAATTTGATCGAAAAAACTTCACCAGTGTTCCTGCTTGTGATTTCCTTGGTTTTACACGTTATTACAGTGTGTGCAATGATCACATGGGAAGCATCCCAATAACGGGCCCCCTTCTAAAGTCATTTGTTTAGATAAATTCTCATTTCTATTGATATGTTTGTAATGATTAACAAAGGATCCCATGTTCCGACCCCATCTGTAAGAAAAGTGACATTTGTCATCTAGTATGGCCCTAAGTTTATTATCTGCTAACAGTATGTTCCAATGCCTCTGCACACAGTTGATGAGAGTATCCGTATTTCTCCCATATGTGGTGACCAATCTAATTTGTGAATTAGACTTCTGTTTATTTTTCCTATATTGTAACAAGTTCTCCCTATTTGTGTTGGTAGCAAATCATCTACCCTGAGCAATGTCACCTTTTTGGTACCCACGGTTCAAAAACCTTAGAGACAGACCTGACTCATAGGTGGAAAATGTCTTTTCTTCTGAACAAATCCTCCTAAGGAGGAGAAATTGTGATTTTGGAATGTTTCTGCAAATATGGGGGGATGAAAGCTGGTGGCATGGAGCAATGAGTTGTAGTTGGTAACTGTAACCAAAGTGATCAGTAAATTTAATTATATTAAGGGTATTCCAGCAGGTTAAGTGGGATTAAGAAATAGCTGTAATTTCAGTTGCAACAAAGAAAATTCCTGTAAATCAAGGACATATTCCTTGGAGCTCGGAGTAGTCATGAGCTCAGTGGCCTAGTGGCACATATGCTATTGGCAGGGCCTAACTGGGGAGTCACATGGCAAGGCCTGCAGTCAAGGCCTGAAAAGGTTGTCGAGGTTCAAGACCTGTTACTAATAACAATAATACAAAAAAAAAAACAGCACAGGCTAACAGTGCATTTCTTTTGCATTTCATGAATTAGAAGGATCATCAAATGCAAGCTCAAACGCAGGCCATGTTGAGCCTAAAAGGGAGAGAATGGTGGGAGGATCTGTTCCGTCAGACAGTGGGGTTAAAGCAGGTGCCTTAAGCAGTTAATGTTCAACCTGCGAGTAACCTGCCTCCTGACCATCAAGCAGGACCTACCACAAGGTCCCAAGCTTTAAAAGGAGACAGCAAGATAGATGATGGAAAGGACAGGAAGGTTGAGAAAGCTCACAAACGTGAGGATAAGAAGAAACATTGCAAAAAGCGCAAGAGGGATAAGAAGGAAGGTAAGAATGAGATTACTGGTGATCAGAAGTTTTTGAAGTGGTTACAAAGTCAAGGTTTTTTCCAGGATGACGAAGTAATGGAATACGAATCTCAGTCTAGTGATAGTTGTGAGGCAAGTCATGTGAGTGCATGGACTCAGGGCACTAAAAAGAGTATGGTTGAGCTTCAGGAAAAACAAGTGTCAAAGGTCTTGGGTCTAGTAGGGGCAGTAGAAAGTGAAAGGTTGCACCAACCAAATAAAGACATCTTAGACCAAACTGGGGCCTTGATAGCGCAACTCATGGGGAAAGAGGAGGAGGACAAATTACTGCAACACGGGGTGATTGGTCAGGCTACAAATGAAGGCACAAGGGGAGATACAGATCATGATAAATACTATGGTGCAGTTACTTTAGACTTGGTTTTCATTTGAGTAAAAAAATGAAACACCAGATTGCAAATGGGGATTTTGTGGACATATTTTCACTGTTAAACAGAGAGGATGAAGAAAAGGATAAGGATGGCAGGGCAGAACATTCAGTAGCCAAAAAAGGATATTAGGAGAACATGGGAAAACTGGGTGATTGGCTATTCGATTATTAGGAGAACATGGGAAAACTGGGTGATTGGCTATTCGATTATTAGGAGAACATGGGAAAACTGGGTGACTGGCTATTCGATTATTAGGAGAACATGGGAAAACTGCGTGATTGGCTATTCGATTTATGCACAAATTTTAGGAGATAAGTGTCCTGCCAAGGCAAAGGACATGTGGACGTATTTTAACAGAGTGACTATGATGCGCTTTGCTCAAGGGGGTCATAAGTGGTTAAGGTATGATGAAGATTACAGAAGAATGAGACAAGCATACCCAGAGAGGTCAAGGGCATGGATGGATTTGGGTTTGCTGTGCTGGTTAGATACTAGTGGGAAGACAGCAACAGATTGTGGTTTTCTGACTAACCAAAGCTGGTTCAGTTCTTATAAGCTTGGAATGACCAGCCATTTCGGAGCAATGGAGAGTCAATGAGCTAGAACAGATGGGGGTGCTGGGAAGTGTTTTCAGTATAATTTCGGTCAGTGTTGGAATCATTTTCACTGTAGATTTAAGCATCAATGCTTAGCATGTGGCAAGTTAAACCACCCAGCCAAGACTTGGTTTTGTCTCTCAAGTCCCCTAACAAAAACATCTACTTGCCAACCCACTTCAAAGGGTACACAAGTCACCCTTCTGATGCCAATAAAAGGGGACATTTTAAAGAAGTGTCTCAAAATGTATCCAGATAGAGAAGCTGTGGAATTACTAGAAGAGGGGTTCACCAAGGGCTTTAGGATACCAGCAAAAGGAAGGAAGCAAGGAGGTATGGTTAAGAACTTGAAATCAGCAAAAGAATATCCTGACATAGTTAGGGCAAAGCTAAAGATGGAATTAGAAGTGGGCAGATTAGCAGGCCCATTTCGTCACCCACCCAAAAGAGCATTTAGAGTTTCATCCATTGGTATAGTCCCAAAAAGGAAGCTAGGTGAATTCCAGCTCATACATCACTTATCTTACCCAGAAGGAAATTCTGTGAATGATTATATAAATGGACAAGAGACATCTGTGCACTATGCATCTTTTGACAAAGCTGTTAGGAAGGTCAAAGAGAAGGGGAGGGGGGCCCTCATGGCAAAAGCTGACATAGAATCTGCTTTCAGACTGTTACCTATTGCTCCTAAAGATCAGGAGTGGTTAGGTTTGGTTTTCAAAAGTCAATATTACATGGATAAATGCATGCCTATGGGTTGTTCAATTGCCTGTACCACTTTTGAAAAGTTTAGTACCTTTTTACAGTGGATGGTGGCACAGAGGCTAGGGGAGGACAGCGTTATTCATTACTTGGATGATTTTTTTATTTGTAGGGAAGGAAGATGCAGGGGAATGTCAACAAGCATTAGACACATTTGTACATATTTGCAAAGAGTTACGGGTGCCATTAGCAATGGATAAAACAGAGAGCCCAACAACCAGACTATCATTTCTAGGTATAGAAATTGATAGCTGGAATGGTCAGTGCAGGCTTCCCATTGACAAGGTGCAAAAGTTGCGTTTAGTTTTAAGTCAAGTGTTAAGTCAGAATAAGATAACCCTCAAACACTTGCAAGAATTAGCAGGGCTGATGAATTTTGCATGCAAAATGATCCCCGTGTGGCACTCATTTATGAGGCATTTGGCTGCTAAAGGTTCTGGATGCACAAAGCCACACCACCGGATTAGGGTTTCACAGGGCATGAAGGAGGATTTAGGTGTGTGGTTGAGTTTCTTATCAGATTACAACAGGACATCAATTTGGCAGGAGAGAGACAACCAACTACCACTTCAGTTGTTTATGGACGCAGTTGGGGGATTTGGTTTTGGGGGTTATTTTCAAGATTGGTGGTTCAGCGCGGCATGGCCGACTCATGTGAAAAAAAAAAATACAGGCTTATACAGATCAAGCATTCACAGTCTGCCCCTGTCTATTAATCATATAGGTGCTAAACCAGGGGTATTTTTTTTAATTTGTCATCCATTAGTGCAAGTTACTTTTGAATGGGAAGCCTGTTTGTATTGGAAGCCTGTTCCAGAGAATGAGTAACCTTTGAGACACATACCTGTTCTGTCACTCCAACATGCCATTTTATGTCACAGACAAGGTTTATGCCCTTAGATCTGGTATTTCTAATAAGATTCATTTTGTGGTTGTGCAACAGATTCATCAGTGTGGAATTAGAAGATGCCTTGTAGGCTAAGTATAAATCACTGCACAGTAGTCTGTTGGAGACTGAGTACAGGGATAGGGCTTTGAGGTAGTTTGCATAGGGCTTGTTGTTTTCTCCCTGGATTCTTTTGTGAGGAACCTCTGTGGTCTCTCAAGCTGTTGTAAGTGTCTGATCAGGTATATTCTGAAGGGTGCATTGTACTCAATGACTGATCTGATGAGAGCTGAGTACATAGGAACAATAACCCCCTTCAGCCTGTATGACATACATTTATTATTAGTTGTGCAACAGAGAATCTCACCACAGTAGACATGTAATAGTCAAAGGTCAGGTTACTGTCAACATCTGTTCCCAGATCCCTAACCATTAGGTCTACTTTTAGGGGTGTATTATCAATGGGGTAATCTCCAGAGGTGACTCATCTTTGCAAGGGGTACTATTATGCATTTTTTTGCGTTGATTTTTAGTTTGAGGCTCTGGCACCAGTTGTTTGCCTGTGTCAGGCCCCCTTGAAGGATATCTCTGTCTTTAGGGGATTCAAAGACCATGCCTAGTTTGCAGTCATCTGCATACCTAGTCAGCCAGAGATCTTTGACATTTGCGCTGACTTCAGAGAAGTAGATGCAAGAAAGGTGAAGCCACTGCATTGATCCCTATGGGACTCTGCTACTACTGACTGGCTCTTTTGCAGAGGTGGATTCTCCTATCCTAACTTCTTGTATCATACCAGTGTGCCAGCTGGTTACCAATTGGGCGACTTATGGGTTGATGTCTAATTTTTTAAGCTCATATACAATGCCCGCTTGTTGTATTGTGCCAAATGCCTTGGCCAGATCAAGGTAGGTAGTGTGCATGGCTTTGCCATAATGCAGAGCTTTAGTGGGCTAGCTTATGATACTAGTCAGAATTATGGGTCTGTAGGTCCCTGGGTCCATGGAAAGCTCTATCCCTTGTGTAGAGGGATAACTGTTGAAGTCCTCCATTCATTTGGCACAAAGCCTCTCAGGATGCTGTAGTTAAGCAGAAATTCTACCTGGCCTGACAAGTCATGCTTCATGCTCTTTAGGAGGCATTCTGAGATAATATCAGGGTTTATTGAAACAGTATTTCTAGCCTTAGAGAGCACAGTGAGGGCCTGCTCCCTACAGATAGGTGGTGGAGAAATGTTGCAGGGTATTTTGTGGGTGGGTTGATGTCTAGGGTGGTATGGGGGTAAAACTGCAGCTAATTGTATTGGCCAGCAGATTTGATGGGTCTATTTACCTTTAGTTCAGCATATAGCTGTGTGATGCCTTTAGAACTTGGAAGGCTATTTTCATCTCATATTTCAATTTGGTGGACTTGATTAGTCTCTTGAGTTGCTTGTTCAGATTGATGAGGGAGTTTTTACCTTCCTGGATAATGCCCTTTCTGTTTTTGGTCAAGATTTTCCTTCTTTTGTTGTGCAGCCTATTTACAGTGGAATTCCAGTAGGGTGGCTTATTTTAGATGGTTGTCCCAAGATTATTTGGAGTGGGTACATCTGTTTCTATGAGGCTATTTACATGATTTACAAGGTTTCTGTGAACAATTCCACTTAAGCAGCTGTGTTCTTAGGGTCTGGGGAGTTGGCTGGGAATTTTGCTAAACTGTCAATCAGTTAGAGATAGTTAGCTTTGGAATGGTTTGTAAGTATTTTGGGGTTGACTAGGCCCCTGGCTTAATATTTATTTCAAAGGAGAGTGCTTGGTGATTCAACCTGACCAATGAGCACTTTACATTACGGAGAGTGTATATTTCCCCAATGTTTATGAGGATCAGGTCAAGGATATTTGTACCCCAGGTGAACATTCAGACTATCTTTTTCAAAAATGTTTGAGTTAACAGAGTCCATAAATGTCTGGACCTGCATATTTGAAGTGATGTGTGATTCTCAGTTAATGTTGGAGTAGTTTAAGTCTACCATGAATGTCGTATTAGGTATAATAAGGAGAGTTCCTTGTATGATGACATACATGGTATGGGCTTTCTGGGTCATACAGGGGGGCCTATGGTTTGCAAGAATATGGTATTGGACTTTACTTATGGTAAGCTGGACATGGAGAAGCTCAAGTTTGTCATAATGTTTGACCAGACCTGAAGCGGGTTTATGTTTGATGTAACTTCAGACTGCTCCACTTTTAGATCCTGCTTGTGGCATAGCTGGTTTGAATGTGAGGAAGGCATTATAGTCTTGCACTGCTGGGATGCCTTCTGTGGTTTTAAGCCAAGTCTTGGTAACTACATAGATGTCTATATTCTACAGGATGAGGAGACTTTACAGTGAGTGGACTTTTCTGTTTAGATTCCTTGCATTGAGCAGTAATGCCTGTATATTATTCTAAGTGTGTTTAGTTATGTCAGTAAGTTTATCAGGATGGCACTGCCTAAAAAAAGCATTATAAATGTGGACAAGGTTTTCCCCAATACTCTAAAACCTAGAAAGGGCAGATAATGACTATACCTGGCAAAGCAGCATGGTCTGTATACCATATCCTCACAGGCAGAATATATTGTACCCCCTTGGATTGAAACCAAAAACTAATCCAATTATTAAAGTCAAGTATCTTCTGTTGTTACTGTGGGATCATCCTTGGAGAAAGTGGAATCCTGCTCAGTGCTAGGCTCATACCAACATGCATATTCCAAGAACTCTATCATGTCTCTCTTCATATAGTCCAGTGAGTTACATTTTAGGTCATTTACACCCACATGGACTATGACGGAGTCATTCTAGTACCTGTGGTGCATTGCATTGAATACATGTGTGATCTGCCAGCTCCTGTGCCCCCTGACAGGCAGCTGACTGTGATTCTTTCCTTGCTTAGCCTGGTGAGTGGGACAGCTGTATGTCTTACAATAGAGTCTCCTATGACTAACATGTCATGTGGAGGTTTGCCTTGTAGACTTAGAGGTTGAGACACCTTGTGATGACACTGTATGTGTCTAGGTTCATAAATAACGATCAGGGCACTTTACAGACTGCTGATGAAACTTGTTTTGTGTGTTATGTGTGGGAGATCTTTACGGTTTAGGGAGATTATATTTAAGAGCCTCAGCGTATGTGGGTCTATGTGTCTGGTCCATACAATGTGTACTTGGTGTATTGTATATGCTCCTGCCAACCTGTTTCTTGTTGTTTGTATTGGTAAGTAAGATCCTTGCCTCCACTGACATTGTGCAACTACATGTCATACAGTATCAGTTTGCCTTAGAATTAGGTGACTGCCAGTAAGTTGATTGCTATATTGCCTCAGGATGTCCAAATCCACCAAGATGGTTACAGAAATAATGGGAAATTACAAATCCATGCTTATAGATCCTTAATGTGTGCTTTTTTTTCTAGTGGATAGTACAAGAGGGGTTAAGCCCGGTGGTGCTGCGGTTAGCACTGTCGCCTCACAGCAAGAGGTTCTCCCATTCGATTCTCGGTTGGAGCGCCTTCTGTGTGGAGTCTGCATGTCCTCCCTGCAGTCTAGTGATGTTAAAGACATGCAGGGAGGTGCAAGTGTGAATGGGTGTGCCTTCTTTGATGGTTGGGCATCAGACTGGCAACTTGGCACCCTAAAAATCCACTGCCAATCATTAGCGGACTGGAGTGCCTCTGTGTCAACCCCTAACCAGGAAAAGCTGAAAGACATTACTTTACTTTTAGTACAAGAGGGCTTAATGGCTGGGTTGTTACTTTTACTGTAGGGCTGTGCTCTTCTGTGTGAAAGTGAAAGCCAGTTGCTCTTTATATAATTGGGTACTGGAGTAATTTCTGAGATTGTTTCTTATAGAGAAAATTGTAATTCAAAGTACTTGCAGGACTTTCCATCAGCAAACACATCAAAATTTATAACAGTACACATAACTGCTAAAATAAACAAAATGGAGCTCCGGTCAATGACCTAATTGCACTAAATGCTGACCTAAGTGATTCTAATCTCAGAAACAGACCAGGCTACCTTCAACTGTCACTGGAAAGCAGGCCTATACCCCCTTAATGTAGAATCCCCTTAGCCGGGCGAAAAGTGCAGGAATGAGACAATTAAGTACTAGTAACAAATACAAACTAACAAATAACACAGTAACACTGTTTGGAAGGTTTCTAAAAAGTGCAGATCTCAGCAACCAGCAAACAGTACAGACACTTTAAAAATGATTTTAAACAAGGTCAGCAAATAAATCAAAACAAATAGGACCTTTCTAATACAGTTAAGCAAAGTGCAAAACAGTACAATAAATCTCTTAAATGCCAAGGATGGTGCAGGATTAATCAAGGACCTTCTCAGAGTGTAGTAAGGATGCCAAGCAGATGGGAGCTCTGTCAAAGTGATGCAGCCACACTGACCTCACCTTATATTACTGGTCAGTCCTGTACATATTCTCTC
Organism: Protopterus annectens; assembly: GCF_019279795.1. NCBI lineage: Eukaryota > Metazoa > Chordata > Ceratodontiformes > Protopteridae > Protopterus > Protopterus annectens. Next base: position 274,059,180 of record NC_056727.1, read on the forward strand.
AGAGTATGTAAAGTTAAGTGCAGCATAGGTGGAGAGACATTACTCAACATCTGACAGCATGCTGCAGTAATGTTAGCTTTTACTTATTTAACATTTGTCTACCAGGAAAGTCCGATTTGGAACAAAGCCAATTTTCAGCAGAGGCCTGAGGAGAAATATTCCACACATATGTCTTTTTGATGTGGGATGAAACCCACATGAACACAGGGAGGACATGCAGACTCTGCACAGAAGGCACCCCAGACAAGAATCGAACTACAGAACTTTTTGCTGTGAGGCAACAACACTATCGCTGTAGCGCTGCACTGTCCGCACACCCACTTTTATATAATTTGCTCAGGTATCACTACATCTGGAATCATACAGAAGGACAGAGTTGTAGCATAGCTGTGGCATTTGAACTGTTCTGCATTTTTTAGCATTATGTATTTATTTACACTTTGTTGACCAGATTAGTTCTGCTCTGCCAGTGTCCTTTTTTATGGCAAGCATGAGGTTGTATTTACTAAGAAAGGGAGATTTGGCCAGGATGCTTGGAAATTTCCCCTACTCATTTTTGATTAAGTACCATGTGATCATTTACATCTACCTAAGCTACCACCATTTCAGACAGACAAATGTGACCTTTGTTTAACCTCTCTTCTGAAGAATGATACACTCCAATGATTTCTAATCTCTCATGTATTCCAGATGGGAATTTTGGTATGTATTTACTTAAAAAAAAACTAATGCCTTCATGATCCTCTGTCACAAAAAGCATTATGTATGCACTGATAAATAAATGTATATGATTAAAAATGTACCTTAGTTGTTTGTTTTGTCTGTTAAAGAAAGTCACTTTGTGTACAGTGTCTTACTCCAGGGGAGACAACTGCACTCCTACCAGACTGCACAATTCAAAAAGAAAAGGCTGCAAATGTGTGCAATTATATAAGCTGTGAATGTTTCACAGTTTATGTAAAATGTTCAAATAAAGCAACTGCCCGAGAAAGCTAACACTTTGTTTAGTGGAGACCATGACAGCTAGGCCACACTGTTCATTAGTGATGTCAGTTGTGTAAAACTTCGTATGCAGATCATAGAATTAATGCCATCAATTTGAGATATCATTTGAGCTGTACAATGCCTGCATGTTGTGTTGTACAGTCCAGCAGAAATACCCCTATAATGCAACAACGAATAGGAGGAAGCTATGCAACAGGTACAGGCAGACAAATACATCATATCTGCAAAGAGAAATGTAAATAAATAATGTGTGACTACAAGACACCAGATCGCTGACAAGGAAATAGTACACAAAACCATACACATTGTAGGAGCCACATTAAGGCACATACTTTTTTTTTTTTTTTGTCTGGCATCACTGTGGGACTATACAAGACAAATAGATAAAGAAAAATAAACACCAAGGCTTGTCTGTGGCACAATGCAAATATCACTTTGAAATGCCAGTAACATACTGAAAATGCTGATACTGTACTGCACGTACAAAACAGCAGGAGTGCTTATTCTGAGAAATGATAGGCACTTCCATTTCCAGCAGACTGCAAGGGTCATTTATACCTAAAGGTACTAGTAATGTCTTTCGGCTTTTCCCGGTTAGGGGTCGCCACACTAATATGATATGTTTTATTTCCATATCCTTATCAAGCTATATGCTGAGCCTTTTTAGTGCTAGTGATATATTTTCCATTATCAAAGAATTCTATTTATGTATAACATTTTAGAAACATTAACTTTGCAAGTTTGCCCTTTTCACTTATCTACCAAGCAGTACTTTCCAATTTTGATTTCGCACAGCTTTACAAAGATTGATTTTCAGAAATTATTTCACAAAGCCATCACATAATGCCTTGTATACTATTACAATGGCTGAAAAAACGTGAGTGCTGCATATTATCAGTGTATTAGAGCTTTCTGATAAAGAGGTAATATTAAATGCATGAACTACTAAATCCATGACATATACATGAATGTGCAGTCATACAAAAATCCATGAAATATACATGAATGCTCAATCATACAAAACCCATGACATATACATGAATGTGCAGTCATACAAAATCCATGACATATACATGAATGTGCAATCATACAAAATGTATGACATATACATGAATGTGCAGTCAGAATCTTTAAAGTTAGATAACTATTTCCAGCCACGTGAAACAATAGCAAGCAGGTAGAATGTAAACAGGTTAATAAACTCTTAACAATTAAATAATCTGAATATTACTAGGAATGTAAAACCATATTCTTCACCCAAATGTGACATTATGTTTATCTTTCATATGCAGTAGTCACTGCACTCTGACCGCTGCTGTCTCATTTCTTGGAAATAATATGAGTAATGTTCCCTATCAGCAATACCTGAAATGCAAGCCTAATGGTTACTAGTAAAAAAGCAGCATAGGAACAGCTGCTCAGGCAAAGGAAAGACATTTCATATTCAGCCACCTATCTTTGAAAAGAAATTATGAATTTATAGATTGCTTCTTAAGAACTCACTTAATACAGCAAACATAGGTAGATGGGCTGTACTATAATAAAGGTGAACACTTTCCCTGCATCTTCTTGTTGTAATTATAACAGCCCACCATTTCTACTCATTCTAAGATGAAACAATGGAAACAAAACGTGCCTTAATTTTCTTTAGACTACACCAACCTATTTTTTTCACTTTTTCTTTAAAAAGGAGGGAGGCGTATCTAAGACAGTCACATGCAAATGCATGCAATTTCATGAAGACTATGAATAAAGGGCAAACATACATGTGTGTGTGTGTGTGTGTGTGTGTGTGTGTGTGTGTGTGTGTGTGTGTGTGTGTGTGTGTGCATATATGTCTGTTCCTGTTCATGAAGAGACAGATGACATCTATTGAGTATCTCATGTACTGCAGGATTGTTAAACTTCCTCTTGAAAAAATGCTCAGGCAGTGAGAAGCAGATTTCACATAGCATATGCAGTGAATATAAATTTCTGTAATTCATTTTGTTGCATTTGAAATGTACACAGATTATTATGCAATAAATAGGAAAGGTAAGTTATTCTGAAAAATTGCAACTGTCCCTTTTTAAAGGTTAGTCAGCATTTAAAATGTAAAATGTACCATTAGAGAAAGCAAATTATTCCAAAAAACTGTGACATTCCTTTTTACAATAGATTATAGACATCAGGTAGAACATCCATTTGGGCATCTTTATTTTTCCTGCAATTCTGCAAGTAATAAAATGCTAGGATGGAACTATATATTGCCTCAGCATTAGAAAGGTTGCTCATTTTTGTTGTTTTTGTCTGGATAGCAGAAGTATGTACATTTATAAATTATGAATGTTCAGGTCTACATTTTATCATTCTATTAAGATGTTAAATGCATTGCTGTATAGTTATCATTAATTTAGAGTCACTTACCCGGTTTAATCTGAGACCCACTGTTTGTCAGCATGAGATGACAGCAGTCACATGGCAAGAAGCCACAACATGTCAGTTATGATTACTTCACTCTGTCAGAGTAGCTCCCTCCTACAGCTGCGTACTACAGGTAGCAATGTCTTGGCTCAAATGAAGAGTATGGAATCACGAGACACGCAACAAAAAATTACACTACAGAGCAATAATTGTGTTAAATGATGCACAGAGAATAGAACGATAGCTGCTAAAGCCTTTCTGTTAGGTGTTTTAATGATTATTAAATGAACAGAGAAAAATCAATTTCTTAATCACATTTTATTGAATATACAATAAAAAAAATACTTGGAGCAGTGTTGCTGAAAAAATCATGCCTTATAAACAATATAGAACAATGTTTACAAGCAGAAAGGGGACAACATCAAAAATATTAAAAATAGTGCAATTATATGCTCTTAACAAGAATCTCTATTAAGGAATCTCTTTAAAGTGATACTATGACTTTCCTACAATTTGTTTTCATAAATAAATAACTGAATGACAAACTATACCAGACCCAGTTTCCAGATAAATTTGATTCAGTAAAATTATTTTAAATGCATGGTGAGATTTACATCAGAAAATCAAGTGCAAGAAATGTATATAAAATCCATAAAGGTGTTCCACAGCCACCAGAGCCCCAGCTGTTCAAATTCCACTCACTTGCAGCCAGGGACTTGAATGTCTGTTATCTCATGTGAGCAGCTGTTCAGACTCAAACCTGAATATGAATTTATCCAAGCTACTGCCATGCCATCTGCTCACATCCTAGGACATGAAGTGCAGGAAGTAATCATGCACTACATCATTGAGAAAGAGGAATGGGCTTTCATGCCATCTGCTTACATCCTAGGACATGAACTGAAGGAAGTAATCATGTACTACATCAAGGAGAAAGAGGAATGGGCTTTCATGCCATCTGCTTACATCCTAGGACATGAACTGAAGGAAGTAATCGTGGACTAGGTCTGTGGGGTATGAGAGGGGGCAGGGTGCTTTTAAGTTTAAGGACAGGGGATGTAGAGTTGAGTGCAGACTTCAGAGTTAGGAATGGGGATGGGGAGTTTAGGTTTTAAGAGTGATCATGAATGACAGTGAGAAGGGGATTCTGGTTGTAGGCAGCGCTCCAGAATTTTGGTTTGAGGATGGAAAAGTGGAGTTTAGGTTTGTGAGCAGAACATTAGGGTCAGGGAGGGGAAAAGGGATTTTAGGTTTAGGGTGCGAGCCTGGATGGGAAGAGGAATGGGATTTTAAGTTTAGGGAGTGATCAGGATTTTAGGGCTAGGGAAGGCAAGGGGATTTTATTTTTTAGGGAAGAATGAGGGACTTTAGGGTTAGTCACTAGGTGTGGGTATTTAGGGTTAGAATAAGGGTTCTGGTAGTGATAGTAAACATTGGAGAAGAGTAACTAACAGTTACGGCACTTGCCGGGTCTATATTAGAAAACCGAATGTCCAAAACCGCGAACGCTTAATGAGCGACACATATAGGCCGAACTACCACAAGAGTGAACTACCTAAATGTAGAAAACTGCAATACCGAACGCACTTCAAACTACAACAGCACGACACAGGTAAGTAAAACACACATAAACTTCACTAATCACACTTTTGCAGGGGGGCAAGCCCCCCTGCACCCCCCCTACTTATATATATACCAACTCCGAGATCGCACTACAGTGGGGAAAAGGATATATTTCCTCTTCCCCACGATCACCCTGCTGGCCACAGGAATTAGTTTGGCGTTCTGGTTTTCCACATTTAGGTCCTTCGCTCTTGTGATAGTTCGGCATATATGTTTGGCTCATTAGGGGTTCGCCATTTTGGACGGTCGCGCATCTAATATAGACCCCACTTGCCAAAATGAGCAAGTGGCAACAAAGATGTGTGTCTTGAGAAAATATGTCTTGAGCACATAGAACTTATTGAGTGAGGATTAGGTGTCTCAAGCAATGCTTTTGACAGGAAGATGGCCATGACAACACTGTTTGGTGGGAAAACTGTAAGTGTCAGACTTATGCTTATTTTCATGAAACTAGTGCTAGAGATGGCTGAAAACATAAGGAACAGCTGAAAAGCTCTAGCTTTGTTTGCAAAATATTATTTGCATGTAATAATCTAAAAATAGAATAATGCAATAAACTTGTCCTTATCACTCCAGGAAATGAACAAGAGAATCCAAAAAGTGTCTCATATCTTTATACTGTATCTGTATTTGTCTATGTATTCCATTAAATAATGACACCCTGGTTAGAACAATTCATATCTGTAGTACTGATAACTAATGCATGGACACAATGATAATTCAGACAATATGTACTAGTGGAAAATGATGCTGCAGCACATTTTAGATTACAATAGGTCCCTATGCACAGTCTTATTAGATTACAATAGGTCCACATGCACAGTCTTATTAGATTACAATTGGTCCACATGCACAGTCTTATTAGATTACAATGGGTCCACATGCACAGTCTTATATAACTCCATATACTGCAGAAACGTTATGATCAGAACTTGGCAAGATGGAATCTGAGTTAATGGTGATGGTTTCTCATTGCCCCAAGATGCCCTAAAGTTTTCATCTGTTGCTTTACTTTATGCCTTACCAAAAACACATTTCATTTTCATTTTTTTTTATTATTTGTGCATTTATTGATGTTTATTTGTTTTTACTGTGTGTTTTATAGGTATTATGCTGTATTTCAGCAAACAGTTGCTTTTTAAGTTGTTGTTTGTCTTCCGGCTTTTCCCGGTTAGGGGGTCTTTAAGTAAAATGGTTATTTTAGTCAATTTGACTTGGGACTGGAAATCATTAAGCTAATCTGGTGTTCAACTTTATTAGTGGCTTGTGACTATGTAGTAGTTGCTCTGGTACTTCTGAGTGTGAAAGAGCTGTAAATGACATTTTTTAACATTTTTACCAACTGAATAATGGATATTAATAAAGCCTAAAAATAAGAGAGTTAATACTATCGCACAGGTGTGGCAGAACAAAGCCTTTACTCTCCTCCCTCACCCCTCTTCTGTCAAGATGATAAAAATGACAAAAAGAACATCCCTACAAAACAATCATGAAAGCACGGTCAGATAAGTGTATACATGGAGAGGGAGGAAAATTTATTATGAATGCTAAACATTGCTGTAATTTAGAGCTTCAGTCTTTCATTGTGTCATGCTAGCAATCTGAGTTCAAATGATTGTAGCATCACCTAACAATAGTGCACTGCTTTAATAATGTCTACTTTGAAGAAAGAACTAACACTTTTATGCACCCTAGTTTGTTGCACACAAATGGATATTGTAGGTTCATAGGTTGGTACTAGGCTATCGGCCCTAGGGCCTATACAAGCCTAGCCATAACAATTCCCTGGTTATTTCTTCCCACACTATTTACTTTCCTGGACCCCTGTCTAGCAGGGCAACTGACGTGATCCCTGGGGTGAATTTCCTTTCTCTTATCCAATCATCAAGGTTCCTTTTGAAGAGGGCCAAAGAGGTACTCTGTATGACATGTATGGGCAGTCTATTCCAGAGACTCCAGCATGTTTTGTTTATTGTAATGACAAGGTTTAGATCCCTAAGCGTGTGGCTGTGAGGGATTGGGATTTCTTTAAGTGTAGTATTCCCAGCATCTCTGGGTTTGACATGGCCTTGTATGTTAAGCAGAGATCGCCTCTGAGAAGACAATATGCAACAGAGTATAGCTGGAGTTTTTTAATGCGGTCAGTGTAGGGCAGCTGCTTTAGGCCTGTGATTCTTTTAGTGAGGTATTTCTGTGGCCTTTCCAGTTGTTGCAGATGTCTTAAGAGGTACATACCAAATGGGGTATTGTATTCTATAAAGGGTCTAATGAGGGATGAGTACACTGGGACAATGACCTCCTTTTTTCTGGATGAAAAGCCCTTAGTGATGAGGTGTGCCACATAGAAGGATTTCCTGACTGTTGTGGTGATGTGGTTATCGAAGGTGAGACCACTGTCCACCTGTGTCCCTAAGTCTCTTATTACACTTTCGGTGTTTAGTGCACTGCCACCTATGTGATAATTCATGGGTACATGTTTTTTCCCAAAGGGGATAACTATACATTTCTTGGCATTGAGCTTGAGCCCATGGTCCCTGGCACCAAGCATCTGTTTTTGTAAGGCCCTTTTGCAGAGTATCCAAATCATTTGGGGATTCAATAATGGCACCCAGTTTGCAGTCCTCTGCGAACTTTGTTAGCCAGAGTCCCTTAGTGTTGGTCTGTACTTCAGAGAAGTAGATGCCAAACAAGAGTGGTCCCAGGACTGACCCCTGAGGTGCTCCACTTGTCACTTGTCTGGAGCTGGATTTGGAGTCGGCTACTTTTACAGTGTGGGTTTTGTCAGTAGGCCGGTTGACTAGCCATTGAATGACGTAGGGATTAATGCCCAGCTTAGTAAGTCTATCTATGATTCTAGAGTGGGGGAATGGTGTCAAAGGCCTTGGTGAGGTCCAGATAGGCTGTGAGGACCGTCTTACTCTCGTCCACAGCTCTGGAGACTGATTCAGAGAAGTCAATCAGGTTCAGAAGACAAGATTGGCTCTTCACAAACCCAAACTGGGTGGGGTCCAGTGTTTGAGGGTTGCCACTGTATTTGTTTATAAGGTCCATGATAATACGTTCCATGGCCTTACAGATCAGGCTCATCAGACTGATGGGGCGGAAGTCCCCGGGATCCAAGTTGGATCTCCCCTTGTGGAATGGGATAACTGTAGCTGTGCGCCACTCAATGGGCATGAAGCCTGAGGTGAGGCTATGATTAAACATGACACTTAGGTGAGGTGCCAGTTCATTTTGTAGTTCATGTAATATACAGCCAGGGATGTCATCTGGTCCCATGGATGCTGTATTCTTAGCTTTGGAGAGTGCATTTTTTGCCTGTGTGGCTGTTATTACCAGAATTTGGCAATTTTCTGGTATTGAGATGGGCCATTTAGGGGATGAGAGGGTGGTGAAGTTGGCACTGAAATTATCTGCCAGGATATTGGCAATATCCTTGGGATCAGTATATTTAATGCCATTCTGATGTAGCTCAGAGCAGATCTGAACATTGCCATTTAGATTCTTGACATAGTTCTAGAATGTCTTGTGGCTGTCTTTGGAATCTTTGGCAATTTTATTTTCATAACTAGCTTTGGAGGATTTTATGAGGGATAAAATGGCATAAAATGTTTTGTCCAAAAATTTGAAACATAATTGTCTGAATATGAAAAAAGGTTATCAGTTTTGAAGATTGTCACGAAATACAGACTGCTATATTTAACCATTTAGAAAGGTTTTCTGCTTTCTAAACAGAGGCTGTCATTCCTCTTGACAAATGGACTAGGAAAGATCATCCTCAGGAGTTTGGAAGGGATTTACCCTGATGACAAATTAAATGAAGTGGAACAAGAGATCTTCCAACTTCTTCTTTGTTGTGACAAAGCTCTATCAGCATTTGCAGGCAATAGGGTGCAAATAGTTCTTCACCCTGTCACTCCGTCCACCCCCCACACAGCATGAACCTCCAAGTATTTTTATGTTAAATTCTTCACTATAGCTGGCATCTTTACAGTTTTGTAATCATCTGAGAAATAAAAATCTATGCATAAATAGGACTTAAAAATACCACAGGATTAGCACAAAGAGGTTACAGTAAAGCAACATGGTGACAAAACTATGGCTATTAAAACAGTGGGGAATACCATTAAAATGGCATACATGTCTACTTTATCTATCATATGGAAAAGATGTGAAGCTTGTAATGCTTTACAGATATTACACTTTTACAATCACTTGTTTGGGCCTGTCTCTTAAGTGTTATACAAGGCAGTGTTTCTTTATTTAAATTGCTGATTTCTATTCATTCTTATGTTATATAGGTAGACTTCAACTAATAAACAGGGGAACTAGATGGGAACTAAAATCTCCCCTCTAGGAATAGAAATGTTACAAAATGTGTTCTTGGTGATGTTTCATTTGAATTAAATCTCTCTCTCCCCCTCTCTCTCTCTCTCTCTCCCCCTGTCTGTTAAGTCTAGCATTTTGCTTTATCATTGAATCAACGTTTTCCAGTGTTAGTGTTAGCAAGTGATTTATGATTATCAAGAGCAACAAAAAAAAGTAATTTCCAGTCATTGAGGTGATTTCATCATGACTTTTATGCAAAATTAAAACAGATTTTAGATAAGGAGCAGTCAAAGTAAGCCTGCATTATTACAAGTAATAAATACAGGTGAAACATAGGTTGAGGTCAAAGAGTGTGCTGACGTATACTGCCAAATCCCATAAAAATTACAGATGTTTTCCAATACTCAGTCCTAATTTTGGATTGCCAGTATTTTTCTCAGAAATATGTAAAATGAATGAGTAACAAGCCAGTGGCAGAGCATTTTTCCCAGTCTATTCACTCTGTATCAGGCATGTCAGCTGTCATTCTTCAAGGATATTTTTTTACACCTTTGGGAAGAATGACATTGGTGATTAAGCTTATATCATTGTTCATTCTGACATTTAGTGGTCTGAACCTGGATCTTAATATATAAATTGTAAGATGTTCAATGTTACTGAGTATTGTGACCAATACACTTTGTCAATTCTCATCCTAGACTGCCCCGCCTCTCTCAAGGAGAGCCTGGCCAGTCAATCCTGGGTCAAATTTAAGAACACCCATCTGATTATTCAGGCCTTGTTTGAAGGAAGGCAGTGTATCACACTGCTTTACCTACAGGGAGGGGGGGGGGTCTATTCCAGAGGTGAGGAAGATGCTAAGAAATCTGTTTCTGCATCTTGTTTTATTGATTTGTTGAAGCAGGTTTAAATCATTTTTTTCTGTTTGATTGGTCAAAGTAGAAGAGATCCTGGACTAATGGGTCCCTGATTGTCTAGAAGGGAAAGCATAGGTTTCCTCTGAGGAACACTGAAGGATAAGAAATGTTTGTTTGTTTTTCTGGTATGCTATCTGAGAATGCTAACAGTACCTGATAGATTATTGGGGTTTATGTACCATCGGCACATGTGTTGTCCTGTTCCTTATAATATTTTTGGAATAAATATATTTTAATTTTCTAATAAATCACTGAGGATTACAGTCAGCCAGTGATGCCCGATGCTACAGTATCTTACTTCTTATTGATCGGAAAATATATCTTGGGTTTAAAACCTGTTTATCCAAAGTTCTTGAGCAAAAAGGTTGAGAGATATAAGCTCAGAATCCATGCATTTGAAGCTAATATGTTATTTTCTTGGTAGTTCCTGCCTTTTTCATAGTATTTTACTTTACTTCCAACAGGATATTACAGCAATTATCATATCTGCTTTTAACCAAAGGATGTATCTCACAAAGATGCATTAAAGCAGACTAATATATTATATATTTTAACTTGTTTCACTTCCCTTGATTTAGTTATGCTCCTCCACATTTCTTTTTATTGTGATTTATTTTACTATTAAGTGTCAAGAACAGTTGACTTGAACTGTTATCTTTACTGCAAAATGAACAATGGCACTTTAGTTTCATGGCAACCATAACCTGGTCTTCTAAAGTTTCAGGCTCACACATACACTCACACAGTGTCACACACAGTCTCACGTATATTTGCACATATACAAACACACACACACACACACACACACACACACACACACACACACACACACACACACACACACACACACACACACAGAGTATCTGTTTTAGATGCATTGCTATACTAAGCATCCAAGCTGTGCACAGCGCAGTTTGTTTTTAGCACTTGCGTTTTTCAATTGTCTTTTTAGCTAATGAGAAAAGCATTATGTACTTGACTTTCTAGGCACAAGAAATAACTCTAAACAATGATGAGGGATTCCTTTTCTTCCAAAAATTTGGATAATTGTAAAACCTATGTTTTCCAGTAAAGGGCATTACATCATCTGTGTTGCAGTGTCCTTTTCAGTCAGCAATAACACTTTTAACTGAGTGTTTGCCAGTTTGGGACAAATACGTTATTTTTTTCTTTTAATCTATTCTTAATTAAGTATATCACAATTTTGGAATGGACCATGAGGCTGAACACCTTAGCTGCTATATAGTCTTTGGTCAATTATATATGTCATATACCACTCTGGATTTCTAATAAGTTGATATACATATTTGTGCAAATTTGTTATGAGGCATATATTTTTTATAATTATTTTCATACTAACTAAATAATTTTACCGATCCACTACATTCAATATTATTGTCAGCAATATTCACAATGAAATTTAAAGTTTGGTATATTAGATATATAGCAGGGCTTATAGGTGAATGCACAGAACAACAAAAACAAAATAAAACAAAGCCAAATCCAAAATAACACAGACAAGGATAAAAAAAGAAAAAAAACTTTATTGTCTCCAGGGCCTCATCTCAGAAAAGCAGCCTTCAAGGAGTACTAAATGCCAAAAGCATATTCCCCACCTATATACTAAACCCAATTAAACAATTAAACAATAAAGTGCATCTAAATGAGCATTTTTCAATTATAGTCCAAAGTAAGACCTGAAGGACATGAAGTTTTCTTTTAAAAACAATTTCAGAGTAGAAATTAGAAAAAAGCTTTTCTAAAATAATAGCTTTCAAACCACTAGAATCAGAATTATGTAATTTTACAAAATGTTGAGCAACAGGAGTCAATAATTTAGCCTAATACTTCTAACATGCTCCTGCAATCTTAACTTAAATTTTCTTTTTATTTCACTGATATGTATAAGATTACAAGGACATTGAAGAGCGTAAATAATGCCTTCTGTATTACAATTATAAAAATCAGCAGTTTGAAAAGGTATCCCATAAATAGTCAAATGTTCTAACAATAAACTGAGATACACAACAAGAACACTGGGGTGTATTCCCTAGAAACAGAACAAGAAGGAGGAACAACAGAAGGCAAAGAAAAATAGTTGTGAAGCAAAATGTCTTTCAAATTCCTCCCTCATTTGTATGAAATACCAGGAAAGGAACATAACACCTCTGACAAATCCCTAAACTTAAACAAAAACTGCCAGTAATATTTAACCAAAGCAACCACTTCTGAACTTAAAACACTATAAGTAGTCACAAAATACATTTTCCTTCCTTGTTCATTAAAATCATTAAACCTACATGAAAGTTCGCCATCTCTTACACTTCTACCTCTTCCCAAAGAAAAACTATCCATAGCTTTACAGATTTATTGTTTAATTGAGTTTAGGTGGGGAATATCCTTATAGCTGAATGTGCTACCCTGTTCTCTAAAATACCCTGCAGCCTATGTGATCTCCCTGAGTATCCATGTTCAAGGGGAAAAGCATCATGCGGCTTACAAATGAACTTGTCTGTTATTGTATACAAAAAAAAAAACTCTCAATTTTTCAGATATTTTAGTTAAGGTTATTACATTAGTTAAATGTTATTTTGGCCAGTTTAGTGGTGGAACACGTCATGCGAGTAGGTCATCTCCTATTTTTATATCAACAGCATTGCTGTTAATATAACATGAGCTTTTACTCTGCATCTAATATTAGCCGATCTTAGCAGCCACTTTCACTTTCCTTAAACATGGGTTTATCTACAGCAGGAGATACTTATAAAGGGAAAAGACACCAACGAATGCACAATTTGCTGTGCATTCTTCATATGCAACAGTTAATTTAAGCAATATTATTTAGTAGTCAGTCTTTCTGAAAACTGTTCATTCAAAAGGTCCAATGCCTTATGGCAGTCACAGAACTATTTTTGTCTTTTCCCAGTGATACGTTTCAAACTCTTAGCACAAGAAATCTGGACAAAGCCAAAAATAACTGGGAGACAAAGGCCCAAAAATAGCGACAGATTTTAAATGTTGCACTTATAAAGTTATAAAGTTGCTAAAATAACAGGTTTTGTTTTGGCATGCATTTTATGAAGGATATGAAATCTGTAACTCAAATGTCTGTCATTATGTAGTGACTTAAATCCCCAGTTATTTGCCAGGAAATTATAAACTTTATGAGGAGTAGACCAAAAATATCTGGTAAAAATCTGGACATTCTGTGAAAATCTGGACATTTGAGAGGTATGCTTCCAGTACCCAATATTCAGGACTCCACCAATTCTTCTTAGCATGAAATGTTGCTGGTCCTTCACAAAGATATGCTTCTCTCTTCAGTTCATGACGATTCTCTTTCCCAGGCATCCAGTCCTTAGTATACTCTCGCTCTCTCACTTTCTAGCCTTTTGCAAGAACTTCTGCCAGCTGTCTTCTCTATCCTTCTCTATTATCATTCACTCTCCATCTATTCCTGTTCTTCTCCAATTTGTAAGAAGGGTGTGATGTCCTCTTTTGAGAGGTTGTATGAGGAATCCCACTACTGCAGCACTGAAACACCATAGCTTTCTATAACCAATAGTGGTCCTTACAAGACACTGCATGTCTGTCAACTATCCGGATTTTCACAGAATGACTAGATTGTTGCCTCATATTTGTAGTATTCGGGCTGGTAATGTGGTTGTTGTACTGTAGGGGCGCTGTGGGGAATTCAGCATGTACTGTTGGTTCTATATTCTCTGGTAACCTGTTGGTTCTGTGTAGTAGATGACTTGCAGAAGTTGTGTGAAGAAGCATGGGTGCGCACCTGGAGGCTCTTAATAAAGAAAGGCCTTACAACTTAAATAACCGTGTGGTCTCCTTCATTACCACGATGTAACATATTGGCGACGAGGATGGGATGCCTCCGAGTCCGCTGCGAGTAACCTGGTGAGCTGCAGTTCATGTCGGATGACGAAGAGACGGGGCCTGCTGGAGTGATGTCGGGTTCCATGTTGGGGTCACTAGTTGCATACGACTGTCAGACACAGACCTGGGAGGAGTATTGTGAAGTGTTGGAACATTTTTTTGAGGCAAACCAGATAATGGAAGCGGGTCGGAAGCGAGCCATATTGCTAAGCTCGGTGGGCAGTAAGACGTACAGTCTAATGAGGAACTTATTGAGTCCGGATAAACCGGGGGACAAATCGTTCACAGAGCTGACGAGTTTACTTCAGTCACATTATAACCCGAAGCCGAGTGCAATAGTCCAGAGGTTCAAGTTAAATTCAAGGACTAGAATGGCTAATGAAACGGTAATGGAGTATGTCGCAGTGTTGAGGGAACTGGCACAACATTGTGATTATGGGGACAGACTGACCGAAATGCTACGAGATAGGCTCGTATGTGGCATTGCAGATGACCGCATACAACGCAGATTGTTAGCGGAGCCTGACTTGTCGTTTGAAAAGGCCTTGAAGTTGGCACAGGCCATAGAGACAGCGACTGAAGACATTCATGATTTACAACAGAAAACCACGGAAGGGGTTGGAAGCAGGAGTGCGACCCCACTACCAGTGCATAAGGTGGTCGTGGATTATAATTCACAAGGAAAGTCTGGTCAGTATGCTTGTTACAGGTGTGGAGGTGAACATTTGTCACAGAACTGTCGTTTTTTAACTGTAAAATGTCATGCTTGTGGGAAAAAGGGCCATGTAAAGAAAATGTGCCGCTCAATACCCTCTCGGGAGCAGCCGAAAAAGGGGGAGGAAAAAAGCAGTATGATGGAAAGGAAGGGTAACAGAAAAAATAAACGGCAGTATGCACACCACATGCGTGAAGTTACAGATAAACCAACCAGGGAAGCCGAAGAAGTGTTCACAATGTTTAATGTGAAAGAGGCCAAGTGGGAAAGAGTTGATCCCATTAAAACCCAGTTGGACTTAAATGGTAAAATGGTGCAGTTTGAAGTTGATACGGGGTGTAGTGTCACAGTTCTGTCAAAGGCGGAGTATGGGAAGTTATGGCCCAGAGAAGCTCGTAAGCTGCAGGACTGTTCAGTGACTTTGAAAACCTACACAGGTGAAATAGTTCCCACGTTGGGAATGGTGAAAATGAAGGTAAAATATAAAAACCAAGTCAAAGAGTTGCCAGTCATGGTGGTAGCAGGTAAGGGACCAAACCTGCTAGGCCGGGTGTGGTTAAAGGAGCTAAACATGGACTGCCTACAGCTCCATAAGGTAGAACAGCCGGGCCTGACCTTGCAAGAGGTGCTAGAGAATAATGAAGAAGTATTCAAAGAGGAACTGGGGACCTGGAGGGGTCCACCAGCAAAGATACACGTTAAAGAAAACGTAACGCCAAGATTTTACAAACCCCGTCCTGTACCATATGCGATGAAGAAGAAAGTTGAGTTTGAGTTAGAGAGACTCACTAAGCAAGGTATAATTGAGCCAGTAAAGTTTGCGGAATGGGCAGCACCAATTGTTCCAGTATTAAAGCTAGATGGTACTGTACGTATATGTGGTGACTACAAGTTAACAGTGAACCAAGTCTCGAAGCTAGAGCAGTATCCCTTGCCAAAGGTGGAAGATGTGTTTGAAAAGTTGTCAGGAGGTGAAAGGTTTAGTAAACTGGACCTCAGTCAGGCATATCAACAAGTAGTGCTGGAAGAAGGGTCAAAGACGTATGTTACCCTGAACACACACAAAGGTTTGTTCCAAGTTAATCGTTTACCTTTTGGGGTTTCCTCGAGTCCAGCTATTTTTCAGAGAATAATGGAGGGACTAGTGGCAGGAATTCCGAAGGTGGCTGTGTATTTAGACGATATCCTGTTGACGGGAAGGAACATTCGAGAGCATCTGGAGACATTGAATGAGGTGCTGAGTCGACTGCGAGAAGCAGGTCTAAGGGTGAAACGGAGTAAATGTGCTTTCATGGCAACGGAAGCAGAATTCCTGGGTTACAAGGTGGATGCATCAGGCCTGCATCCCCTGCCAAATAAAGTGGAAGCCATTCAACAGGCACCAGCACCCACAAATGTTACAGAACTGAAAGCCTATTTAGGCTTACTCAACTATTATAACAGGTTCCTGCCAAATCTGTCAACACTGTTAGCTCCTTTACATAAGTTGTTAAGGAAGGAGGCTCAGTGGTCGTGGAAAAAGGAACAGGACCGAGGGTTTGAACAGTCAAAGGAACTAATGCAATCTTCAGAGGTTTTGGTGCACTACGATAGTCACAAGGACTTAATTTTGTCATGTGATGCCTCACCTTATGGGTTAGGGGCTGTGTTGGCACACCGAATGCCAGATGGACAAGAGAGACCCATTGGGTTCATGTCACGAACTTTGACACAAGCAGAGTCAAACTATTCTCAGATAGATAAAGAGGGTTTAGCTGTGATGTTTGGAATCAAGCGATTTCACAAATACCTCTATGGGAGGAAGTTTACTATTTGCACTGATCATAAGCCTTTGTTGTCATTGTTCAACGAGATGAAGGCAGTGCCGCAGATGGTTTCTCCTCGCATTCAGAGATGGGCTGTAACGTTGAGAGCTTATGAATACGAAATTGTTTATAAGCCTGGAAAACACCATGGTAATGCAGATGCACTAAGTAGATTGCCGATGCCAGGGCATATCCAAGAAGAGGAAGCGGAGGACCGAGTTTTGATGATGGAAGACATAACATTGGTGTCTGCTAAAGAACTGAGAGTTTGGACACACAAAGACCCGGTGCTTGCTAGAGTGTTTCAGTGGGTTCAGCAAGGCTGGCCAGTCCAACAAACGGATCCAGTTTTTCGACCGTATGAGGTGAGAAAAACAGAGCTGAGTGTACAAGATGGATGTGTCTTGTGGGGGGCACGAGTGATAATTCCGTCCCCAGGAAGAAGGGCACTTTTACAGCAGTTGCATCAAGGTCATGTGGGCATTACCCGAATGAAGGCTTTAGCCCGAAGTTATTTTTGGTGGCCAAAGTTGGACCACGAGATTGAAGTCGTTGTAAATGAGTGTAAGACATGTCAACAACATCGCAACTTGCCGGTGGCGGCGCCACTACATCCATGGGAGTGGCCGAGTAGGCCTTGGCAGAGACTTCATATAGATTATGCAGGACCATTCATGGGGGCCATGTTTTTGATAATCATGGATGCTCATTCGAAATGGATGGATGCCTATCAAGTCAAGACACCCACTTCTCTCGTTACCATTGAATGCTTGAGGAGGAGTTTCAGTAGTCAAGGACTGCCAGAGACTATTGTATCTGATAATGCTTCATGTTTCACGAGTGAAGAGTTCAAGGGTTTTCTGAGAAAAAATGGTATTGTACATATCACATCAGCGCCTTACCATGCAGCTACAAATGGTTGTGCTGAAAGAGCTGTGCAGACTTTTAAAGCCATGATGAAAAAGTCTGGAGAAGGAAGTTTAGCAGCAAAAGTATCAAGGGTGTTATTCAACTACCGTATTACACCACAATCTACCATGGGTTTGTCACCTGCCGAGATGTTGCAAGGACGTAGATTGAGATCCACGTTGGATCTAGTGTATCCAAATGTCCGAGCTAAGGTGGAGGGGACCCAGTGGAGGCAAAAAGAATGTCATGATAGACGACGGAGAGCGAAGTTTTCTGGAAGGAGATGCAGTGATGATGCGAAATTTCAGTTATGGACCTAAGTGGATTCCAGGGTTCATTGTCAAGAGCACTGGACCATTGTCGTACCAGGTGAGATTGAATGGAGATTTCGTGGTGAGAAGACATGTAGACCAAATTCTGAGGAGTGAACAGAAGAAGGATGCCATGGAACTGCTAGCCTCAGAACTACCGTTAAGTTCGGAACCAGGGCTCGCAGTGGCAGGAGGATCGCAAATTGAGGGAGACCGCCAGAACGTGGAAGGAGAGGTTTCTGAAGATCCAACCGTTCCAGGGAAGGACACACCGATACCTGAAGTGGTAACAGTGACACCAGAGTCACCTAAGGTGGTACCACTGCGCCGTTCTAAGCGTGTGCTGGTTAAACCTAGTTACTTGAAGGACTATCAATGTTAACAAAAGTGCATGTATAGATTACCAGCCTAGAAAAAAATAGTAGATGGTATGGTAACCAGCTAATAACTAGCCTGTTATTTACAAGTAAATGATTAAATGCATTGTGGAACTTGTTCCCTAGTTTTGCTTATGTAAGACAGTATGTCTTAGCTTAAAAGGGGAGGAATGTAGTATTCGGGCTGGTAATGTGGTTGTTGTACTGTAGGGGCGCTGTGGGGAATTCAGCATGTACTGTTGGTTCTATATTCTCTGGTAACCTGTTGGTTCTGTGTAGTAGATGACTTGCAGAAGTTGTGTGAAGAAGCATGGGTGCGCACCTGGAGGCTCTTAATAAAGAAAGGCCTTACAACTTAAATAACCGTGTGGTCTCCTTCATTACCACGATGTAACAATATTTGTGATCTGTTCCTCATAAAAGTTGCGGCTTTCTCGCAAATCACGGAAGACTGAAGTCATTAAAAATGACATTCAATTGAGTTTCAGACTTCATAACCTTCAGAAAATGCATGCTAACACAAATCCTGTTATACTAGTAACTGTCTAAGTTTGTAGAGCAATATTTAAAATCTGTACCCATTTTTGGGCATTTAACCTGCCATTATTTTAAGCCTTGTCTAGACTTCTTGCACTAAGAAATTGAGAGGTATAACACTATGTCATAAATAGCAAAAATTGCTGGTGCTGTCATTATTACAAAAAAGTAAACTGTGAATTTAATATACTCACTCAGTAGACTTTATTATTGTTTTCAAGGCAGTGTTTAGCTGGAGGGTATCAGGCAGGCATATATTTATTTATTTAGTTTATTTATGTATTTACTTACTTATTTATTTCACAACAATAGTAATTCACAGAAAGAGCTAAATGTTTATTCCTGGAAATGCCATGGAACTCAGATGGGTTCTATAAATAAGCTTTTTGACAACTTTTGTAGAACATGTATACTAGCATTTATTTGCCATTTAAAAAAAAAACAACAGTATAATTCCTGTGCTTCCCCAACCTTTCGACTTTCCTCTGGTTTTCACACTCACTTCTACCATTAAACAGTCTGTGTCCCACATTAAAAAAACTTTGCAGCAGTGACTCAGGCACAGCATGAACCTTGTTGCAGTTCACAGTTTAGGAAGCCCAAGTGAGCTACAACAATCACATAAAGTTATTACATGTAGGTTTTTCCTGTGATAGTTTTGCCTTGGCAAGATACTGCACACTGATAACCAATAACTGAAACTAAGCTAGGAGCAGATACCTGTTCTGTGAAAACACATCACCTAATGGCCAGCAGCAATGAACCCAAGCCCACTGTACTAACCCACTTTATCTTGCAGGTTGCTGTATAGTTTTCCCTTCCAACTCCACATTAGCTACAACTTTTATCTGCCTGCCCAATTCCCTCCAGCTAGACCAGGCCTTTAACCTGGACAAAACTACTAGTATAGGGATAATGTCTTTGTGAATTTTTCCTCTCTACTCCCCACTAGAAAGACCTCTCTACAGGTAACTAGTACATTAAGTGCAACCATTATCACATTTCATTTCACAGCCAGTCTCCTAACTGAACAAGTAGCTAAGACAGAAAGTACAATGCTCAAAATGCACATAGTACACAGGCTTAACTTTCCAATAACAAGATTGTTTTTTTTTTTTACCTGAAACTCTTACCTGTTGCTCATATCAGCCAAGTGGTTGGCTCATCCTGGCTATATCCACAGCATTCCCTGCCCCATCCCATTTCCGGGAATACTTTACATAGTATACCTTGACCAAGGGTGCCATTTAAAAAAAATGACAGTATAATTCTTGTGCTGCCCCAACGTTTTGGCGTTACCACGGTTTTCACACTCAGTAAGTGTATTTTCTTTGGTTTACAACTTTGTTATTAATAATAATACTACAGTAAAAGGAAAAATAGATGATCAAGGATGCTATAATTGTATGAAATATTGCAAACACTGACAACGTTGTTGCCTAAACTGTATTACTCTGTAACTTCCTACATAAATAAATTATGCTCCATAAGTTTTTACTGTTTTTTTTTCTTTAGCTGCTCATAAATCCTAGTTACATAATAGGTTTTAAGGCACATAGTACCCAGTATGTTGCACGGTGACACAGACTACAGTAAATGAACTCTAATTGTCCTTTGACCTCAGTCACCTGCATATGCTAGGGAACAAGAATGCATGTGGATACATACTAGGGGCAACCAGTATAGGGGTGTACTTTTGCATGTGGATATGCACTATTGACTAGCCTATAGATTAGATGATACATGTTGATTATTTGTATTGTTTTAACCAACTGCTCCCATTAACATATTAGGCCAGTCAGATCTGTAAAACATGCTGTTTTATTACTATTGCTGCTGGGTAAATTAGGCCGTTGTGATCATTATGTTTAACTGTGGAATTTCATATACACTGTGATTTCTCATTGAACCACTGGCATATCTTTGTTATATACAATTATTATCCTGTCACGTGGGCAGTGCTGTTATGTCTGAATTTGTGTAAATATTTTAAATTCAGACAAGTTCTCTACTGATTTTACGTCTCATCCTGCTCTCCCTTCTGTTATTTTTCTTTCTTCCAGCCTCTACCATTAAACAGTCTCTATCCCACATTAAAACAACGTTGCAGCAGTGGCCCAGGAACAGTGGGAACCTTGTTTGTGGATCACAGATCAGGAAACCCAAGTGAACTTCAACAATCTCCTAAAGTTATTATATGTAAGTTTTCCTTCGATAGCTTTGCCTTGGTAAGATACTACACACTAATAACCAGTGACTAAAACTAAGTTAGGAGCAGATACCTATTCTCTGAAAACACGTCACCTAAAGGTCAGCAGCACTGAAACCAAGCCCACTATACTAACTCACTTTATCTTGCAGGTCACTGCATAGTTTTCCCTTCCAACTCCACATTAGCTACAAATGTTATCTGTACAGACCAAAGCTACTTGCATCGGGGCTAATTTTCTGGCGCATTTTCCCTTCAACTTTCCTATAAGTACAACCTCAAATATGTACTGACCAATCTTATTGAATTAAGGCAAAA
Source organism: Protopterus annectens (assembly GCF_019279795.1). Lineage (NCBI taxonomy): Eukaryota > Metazoa > Chordata > Ceratodontiformes > Protopteridae > Protopterus > Protopterus annectens. The sequence goes on from NC_056727.1 coordinate 274,080,529, forward strand.
ATTTCTGGGTACATTTTCCCACCCAACTCCCCACTAGTTAGACCGGGCCCTTAACCTGGACAAAACTACTAGTGTAAGGGTAAAGTCTTTGTGTATTTTTCCTCCCAACTCCCCACAAGAAAGCCCTCTCTATAGGCACTTAGTCCATTAAGTGCAACCACTATCATGCTTTCATTTCACAGTATTTCACAGCCAATCTCCTAACTGAACAAGTAGCTAAGACAGAAAGTAAAATGCTCATAATACACATAGTGCACAGGCTCAGCTGTCCAATAACAGATTGTGTTTTTTTTTTGCTGAAACTCTTCCCTGCTGCTCACATCAGCTGAGAGGATGGCTCATCCCACTCCATTTGCCCTAGCTAGGCTCAGGCTCACTCCACTCCCTACTGTTGTCCTATTCCCACCCTCGCTTTCTTTAATTTATAGTTAACCAAATTGAAAACCTCTAAGTCATCACCACACTTCAACCAATCATATCCCTCGATCAAACCACACCCCATTCTAAACTCACAACCACCTCAAACCAATCAAACTTAAAGTAATAACACACCTCTTTCTACAACAACACACATTCAAGACCCAACTAATTATCAGGTCATTCACTCAATGCCATAGTCCATAGTCCCAAAGCAACTATCTCTCCCTTTCACCTGATAATTGCAAAAGTACTCCTCACATTGTAAGACTTAGTACTGACTTCCTCCCCAAAATAAAACCATAAAGCAGATCTAATCACCTCTAAATTAAACAATAGCTTGTTCTCCCTTTCATTATCTGCAACCTCAAACACAGATTTAATCCTGTTTTTGCAATCAGTATGTATCTCCTAGTAATAATACTCATAATATCCTTCCCCACAGCATCCATCCTCACCTCCTACCAACATTCACTCAGCAAGAATCTAAACACCAAGTCTCCCACCAAGACCAACTACCTAACACATCACTCAGAATTCTCACACATCTCATCAACCATCTACAACCATTCCATTGTTGATCTAGCCCCATATATAATCTTCCATACTGCACCAAAAGACACCCCAGTCTACAACATGACGCACTTATTTCTAAATATATGTTGACTCTTATTACTGCAGCATCTCAACTGATTCTTAGTGGGGATATACACCCAATTCCAGGCCCCCACTAACTCCCCCATTTCCCGCAATCCCAACCACGCTTCACCTTAACTCTATAAGAAAACATACAGACCTCCTACTACTTAGCATTAACATTAGAAGTATACTGAACAAAATAGATGACCTCCATGCAACTCTATTGCTATATTATCCTGACTTAGTTCTCCTTACCGAAACATGGCTCAAGCCACACATTAAGGATAACAAAATACTACCACCATGATGCAATATAATTAGAACTGAAAGATTATTTAAGAGAGGAGGTGGTGCTGCTCTTCTTTTCAAAAACAACTGCAGTGTATATATATATATATATATATATATGGGTCTACTTCAGTAGACTGCCGTTTCACTTACCCAACTCCCACTTGGTTGAGACAAAATCACCGACAACTTTAGAAGACCGACACCTGGAACACCGACTTTTCATGTGAAGTAAGTAACCACTTGGCCATCCTGTTGAACTTTGTCCTTTACCCCCCATGGTAGTGCGATCTCAGAAATGGTATATTTAGTTAGGGGGGTGTGGGGTGCAAAGTCCCCCACATTGGTGAGTTTAGTTTTGTTTCATTTAGTTTTGTTTTCTGGATGGCCAATCGGTTACTTACCTTGCATGAAAAGTCGGTGTTCCAGGTATTGGTTTTCTGAAGTTGTAGCTGGTTTCATCTTGGCCAAGTAGGAGTCAGGTAAGTAAGAGTTGCTCTACTGAAGTAGACCCATATATATGTATATGTATATATCAGGGGCGGCTCATGCTATCGGACTGCTGGACTGCAGCCCTACCACCTAGAAAAAAACAAAAAAAAATCTGTAAAACAAAAAACAAAAACAGAAGAAAAAAAAAATCACGAGTCCCGATCCTCTGCACATGCGCAGACAACTCAGACTGCCTTTATCAGCAGTCCGGATATGGACAAAGAGGTACCCAGCAATCATTGCTGTGAGATACCAGGAATCTGTGCGGTGGCGACCTCACAGAACAGATACCAGGAATCTGTGCGGTGGTGACCTCACAGAACAGAGGAGCTCTGGACTGCTTCAGCCGCAGTCAGAACCAATGAGGAGGACTGAGCTGCTCTCGCAGGACTTTCAGTGCGCGGGCTTCATGGATTACTGCTGGACAAAGGCTTCAGGTAGGTGTTCGGATTGTGTGCTTTTATACTGCTGAACAAAGGGTGTGTGTGTGTGTGTGTGTGTGTGTGTGTGTGTGTGTGTGTGTGTGTGTGTGTGTAAAATGCCCCAGTTACTATATACTGGTGGCTAGAGAGAACAAATGGTGGTGGGTAGATACTCAGGCATGAACCCTGTACCTTGGATGCAGGTGGCAAGGACCTGAATTCTCTATCTACCACCATTTCTAAAAAAAAAAAAAAAAATTGCAGATTTTTGCCTCATATTTGTTCTGCTCATAAAATCTGTGGTTTCTGTATCTACATTTTTCCTTGCTAAGTCAGTGGTGCACTGGTAGCATTGCTGCCTAACAGCTACAGATTCTCTGGTTTGATTCTTGGCTGGGGTGCCTTCTGTGTGGTGTCTTTATGTCCTCCCATCTTACAAAGATGTGTCTGGCATTTCTCCCTGCTCTGCTGAAAATGGTCTTTTGTTCCAAGTCAGACTAGTTTCTTGGTTAAATGTTTAAAAATAACAGGCATTTGAATTTCAGACTTCATATTCTTCAGAAAGTACATGATAACACACAACTGTTTATTCTAGCAGTTGTCTAGGTTTATAACATGATATTTAAAATTTGTCCCTATTTTTGGGACTGTATTCCCCCATTATTGGCTTTCTCCAGGTATTTTGTGCTAAGGTTGAGAATTATCTATGGTGAGAACTGAATTCATTGAATGTTTGGGGGCTGTATTCCCCCCATTACTGGCTTTGTCCACATGTTTTTTTTGCTAAGAGGTTGAGAGCTATAGTGAGAACTGAATTCACTGAATATGTTTGGGGGGCTGTATTCCCCCATTATTGGCTTTGTTCAGGTGTTTTGTGCCAAGAGGTTGACAGCTATGGTGATAACTGAATTCACTAAATGGTAGCCATTTAAGTTCGTCTTCCTGTCTTTCACAAAACAGCTGATTTGGCATAGTGATATGTTTCTCTGACTGTTTTGCACAGGGTCCCCTGGTTTAAAGACGTAGCAGTGAAATGTATGGTGGTAACACAGCATTTTATTCTAGCAACTTTCCAACATTATACAAGCAATGTTTAAAATGTGTCCCTGGTGTTTGGGCTTTTGTCCCCCCCCCCCCAATAAATGTCAGCTTTTTCCAGATTTCTTGTGCTGCAAAGTTCAGAGATACAACTGTGTGTCAAGTAGATTTTACAAGGAGCTGAGAGCTGCAGGGGAACAAAACTTTAGTGCTGCTTATTCTGAATCTGCTTGCATTGTTAATAGCACAACAGGTAGTGTACTTGCTTTTGATGCAGAAGGCTTGGGTTCTACTCCCACAGTAGTTAGATGCATTACTGATACTGTACTGTGTTGTAAAGTGGGTGGATGCTGCAGTACTTTTTGGCAAAGATACCTAGAGTAGTAACTATGAACCTGTTATCAATTTGCCATACAGTTCCTATTGCGATATTACTAGCTTATCATTTTTTTTAATGCATGCAACATAGGCAATTTATTTCTCAAGGGCAACAGGCACTTTATTTGTAGATGAATAAACAATGACATATAAAGTTGTTTGCTAGCAGCAACCTCTTCGTTGTTACAGATTTCTTTAATGTAGAATTATTTAGATAACTTTTACTACTTCAGAGATTGTGCATATTTACTGATACTGGTGGACCACAGAAGTCTGTGTAGACTTTTATGATGGAAATGTTCTGAATTGGGTAGTTTTGTCATTGGTGCATGCATTATGTTTCATTGTTTACTGGAAAAATTTTCAAAACAATAAATTTAAAATGCCGTCTAACAACTGTACTGTATTGTACAAGGAATATAATTTAGTACAATCAGGAAGGTGTATCAAAGAGCACATGTATGTTTCATGTGCAAGGGGCCTATGATTTGAAAACAGCCCAAAGTTAATCTTTATCTGCCACTGGCAAAATGTATTTTCTTTGAATGTGGGTTTCATTGCTGTTTCATTGAATGTGAGTTTCAAGGGCAGTTTAATGCTAAGCCTGTTTTCATTGTGAGACTGCATTGCTTTGTTTAGCAGATGTCTTAGTGTTTGTGCTGTAAAATGCAAAATAAACCTTTCAAATGAAATCCAAATCATCATAGAAGTAAAGCAGTATGTGCATTAGTGTTTATGGTAAATGGAGTGAAATAGCCAAGTAATGGATCATTGGAATGGCTGCAGGGGGAGGGCTCCATTCGACCATGATTTTGTAAGGGGGAAGGGTGGCAGACTCAGACAGCCCCAGCTGAACTATACCTCCCAACTGTCCAGATTTTCACAGAATGAATAGATTTTTACTTCTTATTTTTGGTTTGTTCCTCATAAAATTTGGTTTTCTTGAAAATCATTTAGGAATGAAGTCACTATATAATGACACACTGAGTTTCAGACTTCATAACCTTCAGAAAAATGCATGCAAAAGTAAGAGCTGTTATTCTATCAACTGTCTTAGTTTATACAAGAGCAATTTTTAGTACTGTTTATATGTTCCCTCAATATATTTGGCCTTGTCCAGATTTATTGCATTAACAGGTTGAGAGGTACATGCAAATAAATTGTTTGGTAGTGGATTAAGGCGTTTACGTGTTTTTGGTCTTGTTTGCAAGCCTCTAATCAATTTTCTACAATAAACGTGATTGACTTTATTTCCTGGTGGCGAGAGGTCTGTCTTCGTGACTACTGCTTGTTTTGTGGTTTTGGTTCGTTTGCAGTTCCTGCTTTTGTGGTTCTAAATTGCTTTATAGAATTAGGCATAGCCAAACCTCTCAACTGTCCCCGAATTTGGCTCAAAATGTTGCTCTTCCCCTAATAATCCCTCCGCAAAATAGCAATTTTGGAAGAAAACATGGAGGGTTTGCAATTAAGAAATAACTGTAATAATCAGTTATAGATTACTTTTATTTCAGAAATGCATGTAGATTCTTTTATTTTGTCAGCTGCTCAAGTTAGCAGTACTAATATTAAAAAAAGTGTCCCTTCTTTGACAGATTCCCAGCTGTATTGTGTGGCTATTTTATATTTTTGCATCACATTTTTGGACCATTTTTCATAAAATTGTGTTTTTTTGGCAAATTAGTGGTAAATCATTAAAGACTGAAGTTAGAAAATAATGAAAGACATTTGAGTTTCAGATTTCATATCCTTCAGAAAATTCATACTAATGCAAGACCTACTATTCTATTATCTTTCTAAGTTTATAAGAGCTATTTAAAAATTGTCCTTATTTTTGGGCCTTTGTCCCACTTTTATGTATGGCTTTGTCCAGATTTCTTGCTCTGAGGTTGAGAGGTATGACAAATGTGTCAGAGCCATCACAGTCAGCCAGAGACATTTCAAATTGTGACATACTTGTTGCACCCCACTCCCCCATGTAGTGACTCTGGATGTGTCCAAGCAAGGCAAGGAGCAGTTATGCAGTGTAAATGTGCAGGGTATCCCCCCATCCAAGGTAGACACAAGTATTACAGCGGCTTTTCATCTGTTCTTGATTTTGCAGAATGGTCTGGTTTCTGTCATATTTTTGTACTGTTGATTTATGCTTATTACTCAGAAAGTGTCTGTTGCTCTGTGTTTTAAGTAGCAATGCTTTAATGACCATCAGGTAAGCTTGTCTGAGATCATAACATGCAAGTAAGCTTTAATAAGCATACTGTTAAAGAACTGCCAACATTGGAAACCTTTCTTTTGTTGCCATGCAGAGAATACCTAACTAGATAATGTATAAGCGTTGGGTATTGAAATGCATATGACAGTATTTGTAATAAAGGACTGGATTACATTATTTTAATAAGCTCATTACACTTGTTGGAGACTTCCAGTGATCTCTGAGGGCTTTACCCGTAAACTAAACAGAATGCCATTCATGTGTAGTCCATAACCTGTGCAGTAATCCTTTAAGCAATGTAGCTTGAACTTGTTTCTTGTTTGCTTTTCATTTTTTACTTTGATCATGTTTTCCCCATGAAACAAGTAGATAGTTGTCAGGCAGCAGGTCTTTTTTGGATAAGAAACATTTTTTACAAGTGAGGGCATCACAGAGATTGCTACTTTCAGCATGTTACTTGGTACTTTAATAAAGCTGAATATAAATTATAATTAGAACTGCAGTGCAAGGAGAAGCGGTTTGAGGTGAGTGCTGCTTGTTTTTCTTATACTTGATTTTGACTGGCATTCCAGTAATGTATTTAAAAAGTAATTTATTTTTTCATGCCTCACAACCTATTTGTTTCCATCTAGATATTAAGTAAGCTGTCATGCAGCCAATGCATTGAAATATTTTTATTCTTTTATACTTCATTTGTCTTGATTGGGCTCTCATAATGAGGGTATGGCATTGGCCACACCCCTTCCCATTGACCCCACCCATTCAGCTATCTCCTGCAGCCCCCCTTTGATTTGAAGTCACCAGCCGCCACTGATATATATATATATATATATATATATATATATATATATATATATATGTATAGATATATATATATATATATATATATATATATATATATATATATATATATATATATATTTATATATATTTATATATATATATATATATATGTATATATATATATATATATATATATATATATATATACCTCCTGGTGACAATATTAACACATTGGAATCAAAAACTCACTGGGCAAGTCTTTCACTGCCACAAGAAATGCTCATCTTAGGGGACTTTAACATAGACTGGTTCATCCTGAATGCACCCTCACCCTTCAAACATATAAATCTTTATGGTTTCAAGCAGCCAATACAAACCCCCACCCGAATAGAGAAATCTACACAAAAATAATTCTTATTAGATTGGATATTGACTAACCTTCCAACCACAACACAACACTTTGGCACACTACCCAACACTCTGACCACCTCCTCACCTTTATTCTAAGACAACAAATTAAACCCACAAGGCAACCAATTTGCTATTCTAAAAACTTTAACTCTGAGGACTTCATAACAGCCTTAAACCACTGCAACTGGTCTCCTCTCAACTCTCTTCCACTCAACATGGCAGTAGAACACTTCAACTTTGCCTTCCTAAACAGACTTAACTAGCTAGCCCATCCTAGAACAATTAGAATTAAAACCAACTGTGCCTCTTGGCTATACAAAACCATCCGCCTACATCTAAAGGAAAGGGATAAAGCCTGGGACACCCGCTGGACTAACAAAGCTGCCTGGGACACCCGCTGGACTAACAAAGCTAACTCAAATATGCAAGCATTTCTTGAACTAAAAAATAAAGCTAAAAAACAAATAAGAAATGATACAAAAGCCACTACTCCAGCATCCAAACTAAACACAACTTTAATCCTCAAAAATTCTGGGTGGCAATTAACAAAATCCTAAAAACAGGTAAAACCACTACCCCACTCCCTCAAATAGAAGGCACTGCAATCAACATAGCTACCAAATGTAATGACTACTTCACCAACACAGCTCTGAAACTGATTGCCCCTCACCCTCTACCACTCTCCCAGGTCCCCCAAACAACCAAAATCTCTTCTCACTTAAAGCAATTCCAACTAGTCTCATCTGTAAACACCTGCCCAAACTCAAAACTACTACCCTTGCAGCACACAAACTCCCAGCAGAATACTTATGGATCGCAGCCAAACCCATCACATACCCTGTTTCTATATTAATTAACAGATCTATAGCAGAGCACATGGTACCATCCCTCTGGAAAATCTTGCACATAATTCCTATACACAAAGTTGGCTCCTCGACTGAATTATCCAACTACCATCCAACAGCCACACTATCCCCAATGTCTAAAATATTGCAGAAATGTATCCACTCACAACTACTAAACTATCTCCTATCCAACAACCTCTTTGCCAAAACACAACATTGGTTCCGCCCATGCCACAGCACTACCACCACCCTCATTAGTTTTACCAACAGTCTGTTAATTAAGAATGGAACCTAAGTAATCTGATCTCTACTGTTTTACTGGACCTGTTAAAAGCATTTGACACAGTCTCCCACATCAAGCTCTTAACTATCCTCTCTAAACTCAACCTAAGATATTCCACCCTGCACTGTTTCAAAGACTATCTAGCTAACAGCCAAAATGCCATCAAATGGATGGACTCCCTGTCTGCCCTCCTTCCAGTTACACTAGATGTACCTCAGGGATCAATACTTGGCCCCCTGCTCTTCACTCCTTTCACAACAACCTACACACAGCCACACATCAAGCAAATCTTATACAATACGCTGATGATGCCACACTAATCTATTCAGCTCCCTCTCTCCAAATTCTTCAAGACAAAACCCAGGAATCCTTCACCACCATAGAAACCTGGTTTTCAAACCCCCAACATACTCTAAATCCTAAAAGAAAAAACAACTCATGCTCTTCTAGCCCTCTAAAGATACTCCTCCTCCTTTTAAATTATCCTCAACAGATAATACCCTCATCACCCCCGTGCCACATACCAAACTACTAGGAATAATCATTGACCAAAATCTGAAATTCGATATACATATAACCCAGAACATAACTAAAATCCACAAAAAATAGGCATCCTTTATAGATGCAAAAACTACCTGACCACTGACAGTAAAGCCACCATAGCTAGAACTCATCTAGTCTCCACCTTACTATACTCATCCCTTGTCCTAACCAACCTAAACAAAGGCAACTTAAACAAATTAACCACTTGCTATAACAAAATAGCAAAATTTGCTACCAACTCCTCCTATCAATCCCATCACTGTCAAGCCCTTAAATGATTAGGCTGGCTGGAACTGCCCAGCTTGTTAGACTTTAACCAACTTAGAATGGCTCACCAAATAGTTTGCCATCCCAATTTAACACCAGCTCTTACAGGGCTAGTCAACTTCTATAACAACAACTTTTAAGGTCCACCAACAAAGCACTCATAAAAATGCCTAAAAGTAAATATACGTCAGGTGACTCTCTTTACTCAAGTGCTGTTGCCAAAATCTGGACCCTCCCCCCAATATCAGAATGCAGAATAACAAAACTAACTTTCAAAATCTACTAAAGTCCTACCTAACCAACTCCTGGATATGTAACTGTCAAGAGCCATACTAACTTACTTAATCACCTTGGCCTATCTCTTATTAGCTAAAATGAGCTACTCCTTGCAGTTTCACAGCTACATAAACCTGACAGTTCATTGAGTATACCATCCCACTGTAACCTATCCTTTCTCACTAACTGTCCACTATGATTATGCACACTGAAAGATTATGTTTAATGTATTTTATATTGACTGGATGCATAATTTTCTTGTTTTTTACTTGGACTATTTGAATATTCTATTTCTTACACTGTAATGTTGTAATGCACCACGTTGGAGCTTTTCTCCCTAGGCCTCTGCTGAAAACGGGCAGCGATTGCCCAGTCAGACTTTCCTGGTAAGGAAATGTAAAATAAACCAAATCTATTTTTTGCCTCTTGCTGACTGCACTTCTACATTTTTGCTTTCTGTTATCTAAAATGTCTGTACTCTGACTATTATTACAATGAGTGACCTTTTATTATATTGTAAATGTTGTATTTCTATGATTATCATATGTCATTGTTTTTCATTGTAATATACGTGTATGCTTCTTGCTATTATAAAGTGTTTGTAGAGATTTGTAGAGATTTTCTCCCTGGGCCTCCACTGAAAATGGGTTATTTGACCCAGTGGACTTTGAAATGTCAATGACTAAATAAATAAATGCAAAATAAATAAATAATTGAATTTATAAAACTCAAATGGATACTTCTCAATCTGGGACCTTTGAGAAGAATGTAATAACCCATGTATTTGCTTCAGACAGCTTGACTAGTAGTTATGGTATAGCCATTTTGGTCAAAGAAGTTTTCCCTTAAAATAATCCATGTGAAAAGTGACCCCAAGGTAGATACATATTGATAGATGGTGAGTACTCACTCTTTCCTTAACTTTTTGTTATACTGTTGCTGTATGCTTCATGCCATGGCAAAGTTTTTTTTTTTTTTTTTGTTTATTACGGCCGGCAGCCTCTAATTCTTTTTGACTTTAATAATCGTGTAGTTATACTAGACAATGATTGAAATTATAACACTTGCCTTAGCATATGGAAAACATGAATTTATTCACTCATTCCATAGCAGAGATTTGAGGTTAATGAGACTTTATCCAAACCTATGATATATGTTGCTTGCATAGTGCCTTGCACCCCATGGTGAAATATCACCTTCGTTTATGTCTTAGAGTCTGGTCAAAAGTTGCCTACCAGTTCATGTGCAATTCTGAACCACAATCTTTATCAGTCACCAATTCATTGAAAAGTCACTGTCCAGTCTAATCACAATACTTTGATAAATGAGAGATTTATTATTAATATCTTAGAAAAGATAACAGTAAATTAATAAGTACATTCATTTTTGCAGGATCACTGGACTTCATGTGATAAAAGATATGCAGTGCTCATATATGTATATATCATGTCATCTACTTATCTGTCTCCATTATTAAACAACAAAAAACAGTTTGGGTTAATAATCTTGAGGAATATATTTAAAGGTTGTTTCATGAACTTCATTTGAAATTTCACCAGGATACATTCACTCAAGGGTGATTTGGTCACTGCAGATTAGACACCTCATGATATATATATAGTTCTCCTGCTTTTGACCAAACGTATGTTTGTTTGACAAATGCAGTGGCATAATTTAATGTCAATGGTACGGATGGCCGAAAAGTGGATATTTTGATGGTATGAAATGTCAATATAGGTAAGTGGGGTGGAGAGTGAGAGTGTGCATGTGTGTGTTCGTGTATCTGTGTGGGTGAGTGTGTGTGTGTGTGAGTTAGGGTTAGGGTTGGAGATGAGTGAAGGATGTGTGTTGTGTCTCTGAGTGCAAGTTTTTATATTTTACAGAATGGATAAGGGTTAGGTTAAGGGATAGATGTAACATTGTGTGTGTTTGTCAATATTTTTGTATCTGAGACTGTTGTGCAGTGGCAGTGTTACGGGAAGGCTTTAATGATGTTAAGTTGTAGATTTCGGGTTGAGGAAGGGGGAGAAATTAAGGTTAGGGTTAGCACCCATTACTATGGTTGTGCAGGGGGGCAGAGCACTCATTTTATATATATAAATAAATATATATATATATATATATACATATACATATATATATATATATATATATATATATATATACATATACATATATATATATATATATATATATATATATATATATATATATATATATAAAATACGGTTTACCATCAAATGGTGGATGGTAACATGCTCAACAGCCACCTCCTCAACCATGGTAGGAGCAACTGTCGAAATGTCGACTTTCATTTGTACGTTTGTTTAAAAGGACGTACACAGACAGGGAGTTTCAGCATGTATTTCAATGGGAGATTTCCACCTTAAGGTCAACAGAATTTGTTGATGTTGCTGCGTCGATCATACGACCTACTTCATATTCATGAGTCAACGTTATTTGTCGCGGAAATCACCGTTTGTGGACGTGATTTTCATCCTTTTGATAGTAAACCATATATTAAGAGGGTTTGTGGTCTGCACTCTTGTGGGAGGAGAGGCTGGACTCTGCCCTTCTGAGCTGGGAATTTCTGGTTAAAGGCTTATAGTGCATGCATATCTGAACTGCTTCTTACTGAAGTTGGTGCGCCTTGTTTGCTGTGGCATAGACTGGATTCGGGCCTGCTGGATCTAGCTTTGTTTGTGTAACTTGAGCACTAATCCAGGCATTCTCTAAAGTATTCAATTGTACTTATTACTGCTTGGTAGTAACTTGATTAAAGTGTAGCTATCATTCTAAGTCTTTTGGATTAAGCACTTGGGCTTCAGACCAGTTGTTTTACATTAGGAAGGTTTGTGGCATGCACTGTGGTGGCAGGACAGGTAGCTTTCATCCTTCTAAGTTGGGAACTGCTGATTGAGAGCCCAGTGCCTGTTATTATTAAAGTGTATTAGTTCTGGTTTAAGCACTTGGGCTTCAGGCCAGTTATTTTACATTAAGAAGGTTCGTGGTCTGCACTCTTGTGGGAGAAGAGGCTGGACTCTGCCCTTCTGAGCTGGGAATTTCTGGTTAAAGGTTTATAGTGCCTGAATATTTGAACTGTATCTTACTGAAATTGGTACACCTTGTTTGCTGTAGCATGGACTAGATCCAGGCCTGCTGAATCTAGCTTTGTTTATATGCTTGTTGTTTGTTTGCTTGTTATTTCCCTGGAACGCTAATTCCACCTAATACGCGACTTCTCAGCGCTTCTGTGGATCACTAGTGATATCTGCATTGCTTACTGTACTTATTTCCTTGTTTCACCTGAAAGAAAGTTACTGTTTGTCATTTTTGCATTTAAGTTACCTGTAACACATTGCACTTAAGTTACCTGGCACTTGCTCACTAAAGCAATTATATAAGTCAGCACTAAAAATTAAAAGCACTACACCCTCACTCCCCACTGGCCCTTGTTTTCAATTATTAAGGAATTCCCAATATTATTCTAGCATGTCCAAAGGTCAGTTGTCAATCTCCTCTCTGGTCCAGCTGGTGAATCTGGGAATCTTGAGGCAATGTTACAACTGCCTCATGTACACAGACAACCCTCTCCTCCTCCCAACAAATTCCAACACATGTGAGAGATGCAACCATATAGCCAAACTGGAGGCTAAGCTCTCTCAACTCAGTACTGGCATAACCAGTCAGGAGGAGAAGGAAACCACACTCAATACAATTCCAGTCTCACATAGACCTACCACGACAGCAAACCAAACATCTAATCACAAAAAAACATACTCGGAGGCTCTAAATAAAGATCTGCCTAAGCAGTAGAGACCTCCAAAACAGACACCCAAGCAACCGCTACCCCAAAACAAAACACGTGCAACACATATCTTACAAAGCCAGTGTGCCGAACAGTCACAGCCCTTAAGACTAAACAACACACCTGATACACTTGTAATAGGTGACTCTATCGTCAGGCACACTGACGTCCCGCTCACCAGGCTGAACAACGAGAGGGTCACGGTGAGCAGCCTGTCGGGTGCTAGGATCCGCCACATAACACAAGCACTCAGGTCACTCCAAGGCAAGTACAAATATGACTCAGTCATTGTCCATGCTGGTGTGAATGACCTGAGACGTGCCTCCCTGGACTACATGAAAAGAGACATAAAGGAGCTCCCTGAGCATGCAACCCAGGCCAGTATGACCCTGACCTTGAGTAGCATCTTACCCTCACCAAGAATGATGCCACAATATGAAGACAAGATGATCAATTTCAACAATTGGCTTAAGTACTGGTGTCATTCAAAGGGGATCCGATGCCTGTCAGCTTGGGATGATATGGTCGACAAGCCACGATGCTTCGCTAGGGACGGCTTGCACCTGTCACCCCTGGGCTTTTGGATATTGGCAAAGGCTCTTGCTACCCCCATAGTGCCTTTTTTAGGCAAGGCTCAAAAGACAAACCCACCTCCATAGGTATCACAAGGGATAAGAAACTAAGAGTAATGCTACTCAATGCCAGAAGTCTAAACCTCAAGATGCACGCACTCAAAACTCTCCTTAGCATGGAGAACATCGATATCTGTGCAGTAACAGAAACCTGGTTCAGGGCCCCCGAGAGCACCCCAGCACTACCAGGTTATACCACATACCATGCTTTTCGGCCCCAAAACTTGGACCGAACCACAAAAGGAGGGGGAGTATCGATATTCATCAAAGATACCCACACCTCCAGGTTGGTGGCAAAGCACGAAGCATCAGAGACTATCCATGTGCAACTAACAGTGGGTAAAACTGCCTTCCAGTTTATAGCCTGCTACAGGCCACCCTCCCAAACCCAGGAACCCCACTCAGCCTTCCTGAGAACACTGGAAAATATGAAGGTCTCTCCAAACACCCTTATATTGGGCGAGTTCAACTACCCAAACATAGACTGGGAGCATTACTCTAGCTCCAACACCCTAGCCCAAAGGTTCCTAGAATTTATAAACTCAAATGCTATGGAACAACTTGTTACCACTCCCACAAGAGGGGAAAACATACTGGACCTGATCATCACCAACATGGGGACTCTATGCTCCAGACCAGAAGTGTATCCCTCACTGGTAAGATCAGACCATAAACTAATCTCACTGGATATTCACATCCCGACCCCACCCCCTGCCCAGAAAACCACAGTGAAAAACTTCTCTAAAGCAAATTTCACACTCCTCAAAACCGAGGTGGAATCCTTCAAAGTCCCCGGGCCTGTGGAAAATACGGCCCAGACCGCAGAATCCTTTATAAACGCATTCTATGAACACCTTCAGGAATGCATGGATCATGCGATCCCAAATAAAACCAAGACCCAATCCTCCAAAGGCAGGCGTCCTGTCTGGTGGACCCCAGCCATAAACAAACTATACAATAGAAGGAGGAAGCTACTAAATGATAGAGCAAAATCCCAAAAAGGGAAGGCATCACTGATCAGTATTAGCAAAAAAGTACGGGCACTCGTAAAATTGTCTAAGGCCAGCTTCGAGAGAAAAATTGCACAGGACACTAAGGATAATCACAAGGCTTTCTTTAGTTATGTTAGGAACCTGGGTGGTAATTCCCAGATATGCTCAGAATTAGTCAAAATGACAAAAATACACTGAACCCACAGACATTGCCAACATCCTAGCTGACAGATTCAGCGCAAACTTCTCCCCCCCTCCCCACCAAAAGGGCAAATATCTATCCCAGCAGAGTGCTGAACCCCCTGACATCTCAGATGCTCAGGTAAGAGCTGCCCTCTCCAAAGCAAAAAACACAGCATCAATGGGACCAGATGGTGTCCCGGGCTGCGTCCTACATGAACTCCAAGAAGAGCTAAACTCAAACATAAAACTACTGTTCAATCTCAGCCTTACTACAGGATATGTGCCCAAAGAGTGGCGTACAGCAACAGTGGTCCCTCTCCAAAAAGGTGGTGCCTCAACGGATCCTGGAAACTATCGCCCCATAAGCCTGACTAGCTTGGTCTGCAAAGCTATGGAAAGCATCATCATGGACCTCATAAATAAAGATATTGGGGACCTACAGACACTGGATCCTACCAAGTTTGGCTTTGTTAAGGGCAGATCCTGCCTCTTAAACCTAGTTGATTTCTTTGAAACAGTCACCAAGTCGATTGGCGAGGGGAATGTGGTCCACACAGCCTACCTGGACCTCGCAAAAGCTTTCGATACAATACCCCACTTGGGCATTATAGATAAGCTCACCAGCTTAAATATAAACCCCTATGTCACTAGATGGATTGCAAACTGGCTCAAGGACAGAACCCACATGGTTAGAATTGCTGGAGCCATGTCAGACTCCAAACCAGTTACAAGTGGTGTCCCACAAGGCTCAGTCCTGGGACCTCTCTTGTTCGGTATATATTTCTCGGAGGTACAGGCCAACACGGAAGGACTGTGGCTGACCAAGTTCGCAGATGACTGCAAACTGGGCACCATAATCGACTCTCCAGCTGACACAAGCATCCTCCAAAAGGGCCTCATAGAAACAGACAACTGGTGCCAGAGCCATGGCCTCAAGCTAAATGCCAAAAGTGTATAGTCATCCCCTTTGGCAAAAACAAAGTGCCCACAAATTACCACATAGGTGGTAATCCATTAAGTACAGAAGAAGTAATTAGGGACCTGGGGACTCAAGTTGATAGCAATCTCTCATTTGACAACCATGTGGCCAAAGTGGTTAGAAAAACATTTTATATAGCCCACCTAATCATGAAGGGATTCACATCTAGATCAGGGGAGGTCATCGTGCCTCTTTACTCATCCCTCATCAGGCCCATAATTGAGTACAATGTCCCTTTTGGGATGTACCTTACCAGACACCTGCAGCAACTGGAAAGACCCCAAAAGTACCTTACCAAGAGGATCAAAGGGCTCAAACAAATGCCATATGCTGCCCGGTTAAAGAAACTCCAGCTCTACTCAGTGGCATACCACCTGTTCAGAGGTGATCTGTGCCTGATGTATAAAGCCATGTCCAACCCGGAATTAATGGACATGCTGCACCTCAGAAAATCCAAATCCCATCGAGCTACGCGCTCGAGAGACTTGACCCTCAGCACTGAAATAAATAGGACATGCTGGAGGGACAGATTCATAACCCAGAGGCTCCCTTCACTCTGGAATAAAATCCCAGTCCAGGTTAGGCAGAGTCCCTCATTGACTCTCTTCAAGAGGAATCTTGATGAGTGGATGGGAGATCGTAGGTTTACCCCGGGTATCACTTCTGTGTCACTGTTAGACAGAGGCACAGTATACTAACCTCGAAAAAGGGCATAGCAAAATAAATTTAAAATGGGTGGCGAAAGCCATACACATTCTGGCTAGGCTTATAAATGCCCTAGGGCAGATAGCCTAGTATGAACCTATGAACCTATATATATATACATATATATATATATATATATATATATATATATATATATATATATATATATATATATATATATATATATATGTGTGTGTGTGTATATACACACATATATATATATATATATATATATATATATATATATATGAAAAATATGATATATATATATATATATATATATATATATATATACATATTTATATCTATATGCATATATAATGAAAATAATATATTTCTTTGCTTCTCCTGAATCTGTATATCTATATCAAGCACAGTGCAGTAATAATGATTATATAAATTTATAAGACAATGATTAATTCAAATCTAAACCACAATCAATTACTGACAAACTAACAAAAAAGATTATCCCTTGTCTCTAATTACTCTTAACGTTAAGATATACTGTTTGATTCTGGCTGAAAGGTTCTTACTTTCCATACTGAATTCAGGTTTCATAAAGGCTCATTGGAAAGAAGATAATAACATGATAGAAATGGCTCTGTATTACCGTGCTCATCACTTTTAACAGAAAAGTGTAGTCTCACTAAACAACAACAGAGACTTTTATTGAGTTAGCATAACTTTTTTGTTTGATATTCATAACAAACCTCAGTTGCCTGAAATTTTATTGAAGCTGTCTGGTTACTGTATGACTCAGCTTCAGCTTCCCTTGACATTATATGTAAAATCTAGTTCTTTGATTAAAACCTGTACAAGTAGTGGGCAGGGATGCCCTTTGTCACATCATTTAGTCATTCTAACTCTTGAGCCCTTTTTGCATTATGGAAGCCATCATTGCTGTGGACAAATGTCTTTAATTCATGTATAAGTTCTACTTTATCCACTAGTGACATTCCTCCCTCTCTCTAAAACCCCATCAGATCTCTTCCCCAACTAATAAACATCATTTAGCAGTATACAAAAGCATCAAAGTTTAAATTAAGCCTTAATAAGTTAACCACATTTACAAGGGTTTTATACTCACTTTATGCAGAAAATATAAATAACTCTTAAATGAACTTGAGTCCTGTAGTTAAACTGTGCCAAACTTAAGATTAGAACAGGTGCAAGCTTAACTGAACATATCTATTATTAAGATAAGTATCTTTTGATTGATCTTTTACTTTTATGCCAGCTTTATTTCTTACATTCTGAATGAGTGCTTCAGTTCCACTCTCAAAGTTCTGCCAAATTATTTTATTAACATTATTACATTATAGAAATAAAACAGATCCTTGTGTAGTAAGCAGGGTTGCTGTTATGTATTACTTACCGTATACCCGATGTGTAGTAAACATATTTACCAAAAAATACAGCACATCACTATGATTATCTAATTATTTTTAAATATGTACACATATCCAAATTCTATGAAGCTTCATGAAAAAAACACAATAAAATAGTAATACTTCAGTTGAAGTAATCCATGATTTATGTGTGGGTTGTGAATTATATACTTAACTGTGCTTCATTTAATCCACTCTGTGCTCATTCATGTGGGTTAACTCTAGGGCATATGGTAACTAATACATAACAACAACCTCGCCATTGATTGTTGCTTACGTTTGAGATAAAAAGCGATAACAATACTGGAAACGAAAGTCAGAAATTAAAATTCAAGATGAAGTCTTAGCATTATAGAATCATAATCTTAAATGCAACAGCAACCTTACATTGTTATATGTTATAACACCATGAAATGTTTAGGATGACCTGTATGCTGCAAGACATTTGTGAATTGATCTGTGGTCCTGATTGTTTTATATTAATTAGTGTCACATTTCTGAATCATCAGTGAATATGTTCCTGCCAATGCAGCTGCAAAAAAAGAATTAGTAGCTGGCATGAATAAGCAGGTCTGACACAGGTTCTAAGTTTTAAACTAATCATGAGTCAGTCGTAAAATTAATGGCAGACAGCAACTTTAATATTTGTGCAACCTTTCTAATTTAAGCACATTTAGTGATGGGACTTTACAGTATGTGTTTTACCAATCCTTTCTAATAAACATAATTGTTTCAGATATAACACTGTGTTCATCTCTGATACACAACTAATGCATGCCTGTTTTGCTGAGATCTAATGTTTACAACAACTATTGCAATAACTTCAGGAAAACAATCTTTGATTACCAATATAGTTCTTCCATAGCAGCCTGCTAAATCATTATACTAAATAAGCAATGGAATTATGTTTGGCAGAAGGAAAAAAAAACATCTCTATTATTTTCTTTTCTGAATTAAACTAAAAGTTATTCCTAACGACCTGATGTCCATTTTGTTGTGAAGACTAGGACAGACGGTCACAGAGCATCTGATTATTCATGCAATAGCTTTACATCACAGCAGATACCTACAAAAAAGATACATTTATGAACTGTATGTATAAAGCACACTTTTAAAATGTATACTCCATAGTGCCCTGCTCCTTTAGACACTATGATTCAGTTACTTGCTGAGAATCCTAAAGGCATGGCTGTAGGAAATGATAAATAGTGCCTATCAGTAATAGTAAGTGATTCACTAAATAAATGTCAGCATAATATACATGAAGGCAATGGCATTGTCCTTTGATAAATGGTGTATTCTAATAAAGTTTTTTGCTAATTTAGTAAGCACATTAAATCTACTGGGTCTGAGTTCATTTCATGACTCTGAAGTTGTATGCTGTTTTAAACAAGCAAAAGGCCAATACCAACTGGTAAAAAAGGGATAAAAATGCATCGCCAGCACAGACGCTTATGTTTCATTCTTAAGTACCATCTTACCATAAATCAGTCACAGGTTTTAGTTTTTTGCAATTTATGCATTTTTTAAATCTGTTCTCAACCTCATTTTGACAGTGAGTATGAACATTATATTTTTAGTGTAGATAATTATATGACTTTCTCAAATGAAGTCTAATTTCAAGACTTGTTTTCTTTCTGCAAGCCTAGTAACAGATGACTGACCAGATATAATCTAGATTATGCAAAACGTTAACAGCACTGGATTGAAAACCCTTTTTAGTAGTTAAATAATGCCTTAAAAGAATCAACATTGAATAACTCAATTAAATATAAACAAGGTTGTCTGTTGTACTTTCTTTTATCCAATGCCTTGTCTTTTGTAGAAATGTCTCTTATTTAGTATATATTAATTTGTAGACATTTGCTATTACTATACAGACATCTTTTATGCAAAATAAACAGTTTAATAACTTTCAGTCATACTGTTACTATAGGTTTAGATATAGAGGTTCATAGGTACTTATTATGAGATTGATCTACGAGGATATTAAGAAGTCTAGCCTTACACTTCCACAGTAGTTTTTAGTCTTTATATTTTGCATACAGATAACCCAGAGATAGACCAAGCAAGGATATGTTTCCCCATCCATGAGGGACAGGGGTTTTAAACCAGGGAGTTTTGCGATTACACCTCCAGTTGTCCAAATTATATTTCAACAGAGTAAATCAGTACTTTGCTTTATGTTAATAGGAAGACTGTTCCACATAATTCTCAACCTGTTAATACAAAAAATCTGGACAAAACCTGACATAATGGGGGATGAAGGCCCAAAAATTGGGATACATTAATTGCTTTTATAAACTTAGAAAGTTGCCAGAATAACAGAATTTGTGTTAGCATGCATTTTTTTAAGTGTATGAAATCTAAAACTCAAATGCATGTTATTATTTAGTGATTTTAACCCTTAGATCATCTCGGGGATTTGTCCAAAATACACAATTTTTATAAGAAACTGACTAAAAATATGAGGCAAAAATCTGGACATTCTCCAAAAATCGGTACAGTTGAGAGACATGTTCCATGAAACACTCTCCTCTGTGATACAAACCTATCCCTCAAACATGTTCTGTTTTGCAATAGAGATTCAAATTCCTTGAGGACGTGGTTATGATAGCACTGGACTCATGAATGTGTAACTGAGAGAACAGGGTTTGAAGAAGCTCTATACACAAGGCAGTGGTCACCTCTCACTAAACAGTATGATAGTGAAATAAAGGACAATGCTCTGAGACAGCCTGCTTAGTTGTTACAATTTTAGCCCTAGAATTTTTAAATGAGAAAACATTATAGTCATTTCAGTTGTGACAAGTGTTTGAACAGGTACAAACTGAAAGAGTCATTATACTCAATGATCAACCTAATAAGCACTGAGTCCAGTGAAACAACGACATCCTTGGATCTGGATGCAATACCTATAGATATACACTGTGCAATGAAAAAGGACTTCCTTAGAAAAGTGGATAATTAATTTATACATTTATTTTATTTTATTTAACAATTTGTGAGTGAGCTAGTCTATCGATTCTTTTCAGTCATGATCTAGGGATATGTGGTGATCAAAGTTCATTGTTGACATAAGTTCCCAGAACCCTTCCTACAGAGTCAGTCAGGAGTGAGTTGTTAGTGTTATAATTTCAACAGGGGGGGGGGTTATGTTTGCTGAAGGATATGATTAAACACTTCTTGGCATTTAGCTTTAGTCCATGACTTTGACACCAGCTACTTATTTGGGACAGGCCCTCTTGAAGATCTCTGTGTCCTCTGGGGACTTTATGATGTCACCAAATTTGCTGTCATCATCTTTAAACTTGGCCAGCCACAAACCCTTAGCATTAGCTTTGAGGAGTAAATGTCGAAGAGGAGTACTCTGGGGTACACCAATAGTGACAGGTCTTTTAGAAGAGGAATCATCACACACCCTAACCTTTTGGGTTCTATTTGTGAGGCAATTTTCTATGCAAAGTGTTACACAGGGATTAGCATTTAACTTGGAGAATTAATCTAGGATACACATACATGGGATGGTTTTGAACTCCTTTCTGAGGTCAACATATGGAGTGTACACTGTTTTGTTCTATCCATTGCTTCAGTAACATTTTCAAATAAGTCAATCATATTAAGTTGTCAAGTCTCACGATCAAATATGTATAGGATACCTATATTTTTATATTTTAATTCTATAATGATCCTTTTCATTAACTCACGGATGAGATTAGTCAGGCTTATTGGTTTATAATTACCTAGATCTATGAAGCCCAACCTTTGTGTAAGGAAATGTCTATT
>NC_056727.1:274107292-274167292 GCF_019279795.1 Protopterus annectens
GTGACCTGCACAGCTTTTTTGCAATGCATGAAACAGATTTAATGCGCATTACTTTCCCCCTCCCTACACATGGCACTTAGAAACTCTTGTGTCTTTCAGCTTTTCCTGGTTAGGGGTCGCCACAGCATAACTCTGGTCCGCTAATGATTGGCAGTTGATTTTTACATGCCGAGTTGCCAGCCCTGATGCACAACCTTCAACGAAGTTACACCCATTCACGCATGTCTCCACACAGAAGATGCTCTAGCTGAGAATCAAACCGGACAGTGTCTTAGTGTGAGGCGACAATGCTACCGCAGCACCACCACTGCGGATATGGCACTTAGAAACCCACTTTTACTACACACACACACACACACAGTATCACATGTCTTCTAATGCAATTAACTGCTTGGCTTTGTTTTTTTTTTTTTTATTTATTTTCCTGTTTAGTAAAAAAATGACATTTAGAAACCCACTTTTACTAAACATAGGAAAATAAATAAAAACAAAGCTAAGCAGTTAATTGCATTAGAAGATGTGGTTGTATGTGTGGGTGTGTGGGTGTGTGTGTGTGTGTGTGTGTGTGTGTGTGTGTGTGTGTGTGTGTGTGTGTGTGTGTGAGAGAGAGAGAGAGAGAGAGAGAGAGAGAGAAAGAGAGACGTGCTGGTCTAGGTTTACTACAGGTAGTCAGGGAAGTGAACACCTTGTAGCTCATGTGGACTGCTCCTTGTGTTAAAACTGAAATATGAGTTCAGGTGATCAGTCATGAGGAGAAAGCAAGAGGAGGATTTTAGGCTGAGGGAGATGGAGGGTCATTTTAGGTTTAGAGAGCGGGAAGGGAATGTGATAACATGAGGTATTACCAGCTATGCCAGGAGAAGTAGGGCAGTGGATATCTAGCATATGCCAGCACAGCTAGCTGGAATTTAATAAATAATTATCTATTATTTGAATATCAAACTGATTTGTCCAGATGCTTGTGTTAAGATGTACAAACAATCTGCCCTGCTGGACAGAAAAGAAATATATGTGTATTATTGTAACTGAATTAAATGTATGTGTTTTAATAGATTATACTGGAAGAGAAGAGGTTAATCACAATCCAACTGCAGCAAACTTTGAAAATGCCAAGAAATTAAATTATTGGGCCTAGGTCATAAAGATGTTATCTCACAGTTTTGAATGAAGTCAAAGACACAATGTCTGTAAGAATCATGGTCTGTTAGTCTCTATAGGAGGAGTAGAAGTTTGCAATTGTTTTATGACTTCAAGAAGCTGCACCAGATCTGAACAAAGGACTTGTGTGTGTATTATTGACATGTCATTGCTATGTCCTGGCAGTTTCTAGCAATGGGGGTTGGGGGGGGGGGGGCGCAGTGAAACCAGAAGTCAGATGACCAGACATATGTGATGTCATTCTGTACAGAAATAATGTTTTAATATTAGGTTATACAGAAGTCTCATGTCTAGCAGTCTACTTCTTGGAACCTGACATAGAAGGATTCCTCACTTACTTTAACTTGCCTTGCTCTAATAAGTAAGTAGGAAATGTAATTCTCTAGATCAGTCAGGAAAATGTAATGAGAATAGTTAAGTATTGTTTTTCTATAACTGTGTGAATCTTTCCAGCAGTGACTCTGGTGTTTATTGTAAATAGATATTTGGTAATTTCATGTTTTTTATTTTATTATTTATTAATATATATATATATATATATATATATATATATATATATATATATATATATATAAAATCTCTCTCTCTCTATATCTATACATATCTATATCTATATATATCTATATATGTATATATATATATATATATATATATATATGTATATATATATGTATATATATATATATATGGATCTAGGACTGTTGAACGAAAGTTCAACAGTCCGAATCCAATATCACCGTTCACAATTTAGCAAAAGCGTTTTCACCAAAAAAGTGCTTTCGCTAAACTATGTTAAAAAAAACATTCTTTGAGGTCACCAAAGCAGTGAATGATGCAAAATCGTTCACACTGCCTACCTTGACCTGGCCAAGGCATTTGACACAATACCCCACTCAGCCGTTTACTGCCACCCCTGCACCCCCACACCCCCCTACTTTAATATTCTCACTCCGAGATTGCACTACAGTGGGAAAAAGGGAATTATAAGTAGTACGACCTCTGCAACAGGCATACCTATGCGAAAATGCTGCTTCGGTGAAAAGCATTTTCGCGTAAGTATGCCCGGCCATCAGTAATTCGGTGAAAAGTTTATTTAGGGAAAAGTACGGATCCCATGTGTGCATATATCTATATATATATATATATATATATATATATATATATATATATATATATATATATATACACGTGTGTACACACACAAACACACACACTTATATATATATATATATATATATATATATATATATATATATATAGGTATATATATATATATATATATATATATATATATACGTATATGTACATTTCGTTGTGGCAGGACTTTTAGAAAATGTTTTAACCCTGAGAGTTTAAGTCTTTAGAATGGGTAATTCTGGTATTGTTTGTTTTGTGGATTCATTTGGTGGCACTGTAGGCTTCATGTTCCTGAAAGTCTTGCTGCTTGGCTTGAAAATACCACCATTAGTATTATAAGTATTAATTTTACTAAGAGTAAGAGCCATCTACAGACCCTGGAAACTACAGACCCATAAGTCTCACTAGTCTTATATGTAAAGCCATGGAAAAAATTATCATGGAGATGATCAATAGAGACATAGTAAACCTCCAGAAACTTGACTCAACCCAGTTTGGTTTCGTAAAGGGCAGATCATGACTACTCAACCTGGTGGACTTTTTTGAGAAGGTCACCAAAGCAGTGAATGATGCAAAATCATTCGCACTGCCTACCTTCACCTGGCCAAGGCATTTGACACAATACCCCACTCAGGCATTGTTGACAAACCCCGGGTGGTTAGGTACAGATCCATATGTCACCTAGTGGATAGCCAACTGGCTCACAGGCAGGACCCAGAAAGTTAGAATTGGGGAGTCCACCTCTACAAAGAAGTCAATCACAAGTTGAGTCGCTCAGAGTTCAGTCCTTGGACCACTCTTTTTTGGCATTTACTTCTAAGAAGTCAAGGCCAATGTCAATGGTTTCTGGCTGACTAAATTTGCAGATTATTGCAAATTAGCAGCTGTCATTGAATCTCACACTGACACAAATATTCTCCAGGAGGGGCTGACACAGACAAACAACTGGTGTCTGAGTCATGGACTAAAACTGAATGCCAAGAAATGCATAATGGTATACTTTGGGAAGTCATCCATCCCTGGTAACTATCATATTGACAACACACCCTTAGAGTTGACCCAGCAGTCAGGAACTTAGGGACACACATAGATAGTAATCTAGCCTTTGATCATCACATCTCTACAGTGGTGAGGAAATCACTCTACATTGCCCAACTTATAAACAAAGGTATGGCATCTAAGCCCAAGGAAGTCATTGTTCAACTGTATTCGGGATTCATCAGACCTATCATTGAGTACAATGCTCCCTTTGGTATGTATGCACCTAAGCTAGCATATCCAGTAACTGAAATGTACACAGAGGTTCCTCACTAAAAGAATACATTGCATAAGTAATATGTCCTATGCAGACTGCCTCAAGGCCCTATCCCTGTATTCTGTCTCCTACAGGCTTTTGAGGGGAGATTTATGCATGGCATACAGGGCATTGTCAGAACACACTCTGATGGACTTCCTGCATATCCACAAAACAAACAGTACCAGAATTACCCATTCTAAAGACTTAAACCTTGCCTGTGATATAAATAGGACCTGCTGGAGAGATAGGTATATATCTCAGAGACTACCTCGTCTATGGATTAGGCTCCCCATCCATGTGAAGTAGAGATCCTCCCTAATCCAATTCAAATGCAACTTGGACAATTGGTTGGGAAACCGGAAATTCATCCCTGGTTTGCGACCTATGTCTCTGATGCAAACAGGTAACCTGTAAATGGTTCATTTCTCAGGCCCATGCTTACACTTACTTGTCAGAGATTTGGGATGCATGGCTAGGCTTAAAAAGGCCCTTGTGGCCGTTAGCCTAGTAAACAACTATGAACCTATTATTGGATACCCTGAAAAGAGCCTTAAAGTAGCTGGATGGTGGCAGTGGATCTTCCTTATAGTCTGCATGAAGGTGGTATAACAGGTAAATCTGTGACAGCTTTTCCCAGGTGTGTGTGTGTGAATATCATATTTCAGAGTGTGTGTGCCAGTTACTTAGAGCAGGGACACAAAGCACTGGTTTCACAGAGAGGATGCTGGAGAAATTAGTTTGGACACTCAGCTAAGGACTTAACCCTATAGCTGTGCTAAAGCAGAGCCTTACTGGGGCCCTGGAGGGAGACAGATATAAAGGAATCCAGACCCTGGGTTGACTGTGTTCCTGTGTGCTCTTAAGTGAAATTGTGCTTGATGCAGAGAAGACTGGATCTGAAAATGCTGAGTGTTTTCATTTGTATTCCAAGTGAACATCCCACTCCAGTATCAGTGGTAAGGATTCAGGCTCCTTGATTACTGGCCCACATTTGGGATGTCGCAGGGAGTTTTGGCTTTAGGGAGCAGGAGGGGAGCTTTAGGGCTAGGGAGCAGTCAGTTGATTCAGGTTTAGTGAGGGCAGTTGGAGATCTAGGTTCAGAGAGTGATTGGGAATTTCTGGTTAGGGATGGTGAGTGGAACTTTATAGTAAGGGAAGGAGGAGGAGATGGGTTGAGAAGTGGGTGGGTGTTTAGCTTCTTCACTATGCAGTTTTATAGGGTCAGGTGTGAGGAGGACTACATAGAAATAGAACAAGCTAGTAGGAGTTCAAGTATTCGATTTTTAAAACAGGTGACAGTTAGCAGGCATGATGCAAGCTACTAGTAAATGAGCATCTGTAATATACCCTGCTGGCCATTAACAGGACTCTAAACCGTATCAGCTATTACTAGATCCTTTATGAATCTGTAAACCTTTAAAGATAAACCCAGTAAAAGAAATCTGTAAGGCTAAGTTTTTTTTTAGGTAATGTGCAGTCATAAGGATTTTTACCCCAGATTATATGTATGTGAGTTGAGGGGTGGATAGCTGGGGCCAGTGTAAGTTTCTATGGCACCACCACTAAATCGGAGTAAGTAAGAGCATAACATATGCTAGTCGTTATGTTTGCTTACATCACTATATTTGGGTCAGCATAGCTAAGTGTTATGTTTAAAACCTGTTTTCCTAACACTTCAGATAAATGCATCACTAATATAATTGTATAACAGTAAAATAGGAGTCAATATTAAGATAAAAGGAAATATTTTATTCAACAACTGGGTAAATCTTCCTGTCTTCTTACAGGATCAACACAGGAGCCACATCTGGTTAATTGATGTTCTCTGTCATGCTATTGGCAAATATAGACCGAAGGAATCAAACCCAGGCAGAACAATTGTACAAGACACTTTATAGCTCTTAACTATAATCCTCTGCACTGAACTCCCAGAATGCCCATGTAGTTAAAATGTCTTGAGTTGTATAACTTGCAACTGTAGATAAAATGATCTGTCAAACTCTGCAAAGGCTAATACTAACAACCAGATCATTTGTTGTGATTAAATCTCTGAAAGGTAAAATCAGTTATATGTAGTGAGGTAGAAAGTTAACAAAACTGGGATCATAATGACTCTTACTTCTAAAAACCAGAGTGTCGTCCTACCAATTTCCAAAATTCTATCACCACATTAGTCCAGCTTTGGGCTAAACTTTAGGGAATTGTTTTGTCTTTGAGACAGGGATGTCTTATTATCTCAAGATAAGCAGGTAAAAATAATTATGTTAAAGCATTTTTATCCAGGAAGCAAGTGAACAGTTAATTTATACAACATTACAGTGATTTAACATAGTTTAGCAGGTCCAATCATCAGTCTAATATTCCACATAAGATAGTCACACTAAATCACTAACCCTTTACCCCAAGGTAGGCAGAAAACAATTGTCCACCTAACAGATTCCATGAGAATTAAGCAGTGATAAAACATCATGGAGCGAGATATTTCCTTTGTGAGTGGTGTTCTTCATTTTGTAAATGAAAGCTTTAAGCCCACCCTTCCATACATATGCAAATACAGAAAAATAGTGAACATACATGCAAAGAAAACAATACAATACATTTTGCAGCAGCACATGCATTCCTGTACTTAAACACAAATACGTAGTTAAAATTTAACAGCAGAAGAGGATTTAGGTGTTACACTGATTTACAGCAGTAACACTGTGAAGCTGTACACAACGTGTTTTAGTTGCAAATATATCAATATGTGGGAAAAGAAGATTTGTACTACAGGACAAGGGACAATATGAGAGAGGTAGGAAAGGGATAGTGAGAAGGATGAGGCATTTATTCACACAGATATACTTTAAGTAAAAGAACTAAAAAAGACAGAAGTGGTGAACTTCATGACACCCATGCAGATGGACAATACAGTTATGACTGCTGAATCCTACACAAATGCACTCTATAAGCACTTACATGAGTGCATGGATCGTGCTATCCCAAACAGAACCAAGACCCTATCCTCCAAAAAAGGAAGCCATTCTGGTGGTCCCCTGCCATAAACAAACTGTACAATAGAAGGAAGAAACTGTTGCAAAAGAGAGTAAAATCTCATGAGTGGAGGAGCTCCCTGGTCATCCTCAGTAAGAAGCTGAGATCCCTTATAAGATCCTCCAAAGCTAATTACGAAAACAAAATTGCCACTGATTCTAAGGGCAACCACAAAGCATTCTATAGCTATGTCAAGAATCTTGATGGCAACACCCAGATCTGCTCTGAGTTACAGCACAAAGGCACGAAAATTATAGAACCAACTGATATTGCCAACATCCTGGCAGACAGGTTCAGTGCTAACTTTACCTCCCCTAAAGGGCCCATATCTATACAGGAAGAATGCAGAGTCCCTGTGATCACAACTACGCAGGTAAAAGCTGCACTCTCTAAAGCCAAAAACACAGCATCCATGGGACCGGACAACATCCCAGGCTGCATTTTACATGAACTTCAGAATGAACTGGCTCCCCACTTAAGGACCATGTTCAAAAATAACCTCTCATCAGGCTTTGTGCCCACTGAATGGGGCACAGCAACAGTTATCCCACTCCACAAAGGGTGAGCCACCACTGATCCCGGGAACTATCGACCTATTAGCCTGATGAGCCTGGTCTGCAAGGCCATGGAACGTATCATCGTGGAACTCATAAACAAAGACATTGGTAACCTCTAAACTCTGGATCCCTCCCAGTTCGGGTTTGTGAAAGGCAGACCATGCCTCCTGAACCTCATTGACTTCTTTGAGGCAGGCAGCAAAGCCATAGATGAGGGTAAGGTGGTTCACACAGCCTATCTTGACCTCGCCAAAGCTTTCTTCACCATCCCCCATTCTGGAATTATAGCTAAACTCACTAAACTAGGTATAAATCCTTATGTCACATGATGGGTTGCCAACTGGCTCACTGACAGGACCCACACTGTAAAAGTTGCAGACTCCAAATCTGACCTCAAAGCAGTGACAAGTGGAGTACCACAGGGTTCCATCCTGGGACCTCTCCTGTTTGGTATCTACTTCTCTGAAGTACAGGCTAACACAGAAGGCCTCTGGCTAACGAATTTCACAGATGACTGCAAACTAGGAGCCATAGTCAAGTCCCCAAATGATGTGGACATCCTACAGAAGGGCCTCACTGAGACAGATGCCTGGTGTCAGAGCCATGGCCTCAAGCTCCATGGCCTCAAGCTCAATGCCAAAAAGTGCAGTGTCATCCCCTTTGCTAAAAACTATGTACCCATGAACTACCACATAGGCAGCAATCTACTTAACACCGAATATGTGATAAGAGACCTTGGGACCCAGGTGGACAGTAGTCTCTCCTTTGATAGTCACATCACCACAGTAGTCAGGAAGTCCTTCTATGTAGAACTCCTCTTCATAAAAGGGTTCTCATTAGACCCATTATAGAGTACAATGCCTCTTTTGGAATGTACCTGATAAGACATCTGCAGCAGCTGGAAAGGCCACAGAAGTACCTCACAAAGAGGATTACTGGCCTCAAACAAATGCCCTACACTGACCACCTCAAAAAACTCCAGCTTTACTCCATAGCATACCGCCTACTCTGAGGTGATCTCTGCCTAACATATAAAGCTATGTCAAACCCAGAGCTGTTAGACATGCTACACCTAAAGAAATCCCAATCTCTCTGAGCTACACGCTCTAGGGACCTAAACCTTGTCACCACAATAAACAGGACATGCTGGAGGAATAGTTTACTGTCCCAGAGACTTCCCATACTCTGGAACAGGCTACCCATCTATGTCAAGCAAAGTTCTTCATTAGCACTCTTCAAGAAAAATCTTGATGAGTGGATGGGAAATAGGAAATACACCCCGGGGATCACTTCTGTGTCTCTGCTTGACAGTGGCACAGGAAAATAACTTTCTTGGGTGGCATAAGCCAGGGAACCTTGTTGGCTAGGCTGAAGTAGGCCCTTGGGCTGATAGCCTAGTACCTAGCTATGAACCTATGAACCTAAGTATTAATACTCATGGAGATATGACCCTGTTTTCAAAGATCTATGCCTTGGTATTATATAACCAAATCCAGCTTGCTTATTATGAGGGGATGAATGAAGCAGATCCCATTGCATTATGTACCAATCAGGAGTGATTGGTCACTGCCAAAGTAGTTGCAGGCTGATACAACTGGGTGCTGTTCATAAGCCATTGAGATATGCACATGAATGTAGAAGTTTGTAGGAGACCTCCCTACAGCAGCAGCAGCAGTGGGTACTTGAGCAAACAGAAGCTGTGGGGAAGGGTTAACTTAAGAGGACAGCCTGCATGATTGTCCAATTGGCTTCTCTCCCATATTTTATCACTGAATGAGATGCAGTGTTTTTGCCCTGTCTAGGAAATTAATGGGCCTAGTTATCATCCCCATCTGTGGAATCGACTGGATGGATCATGCAGGAAAAACTGATAACCTCCCAATGTTAGAATACAATATTACCTATCAGTTATTGCCCTACATTCTCCAGAAAATATATACTTGCTGTGGAAAAACAAAAATAAGATTCTAAGATTCATACCCATTAGTTCTTCGGAAAAATGCCACTTCACCACAGCTGAAAATTTACAATGCCTTTTGGTCACAGTAAGTGCCTCATTCCTCATTAACACCCTAACCTACAGATTAATGAATGATAATTACACTCCTCCTTTTATGTAGCAAAGTCCAGTTTAGAACCACTACCCACAACCTAAGAAAATTAAAGTGGAATAATGCTCACTAGATTGCCATTTAAAGTAGTAAGAGCAGAAAAAAGCAAAGGTCACTCCTGTAGCATGGAACACACTGTGATAATCTCATAGCATTCAGAAAATTGCCAAAAATGCTTTTGACAAGAGCAAAACACATGCAGATGCTTCATCCAGCCAGATTCTATATTAAAAATCATACTTCATTGCATATTCACTGCATACCTGACTGCAGAAAGGTCAAATATCTCCAGATGTAGAATTGTTTTACATTTCAGTATTGTAAATGTGAGAGTATATGTATCGACATTCCCCACAAATGTAACTAAACGTAAAAATAGTGTGAATATAATAGGGTCATATTAAGACCACATATTTACTCCACATACTTCTCTGCATATATTCCTATGCACTTTGTAAACTTACTGCTTTCATTATTATCATACAATATAAACATCTGACATCATCTCATTATTGTTAAATGCTCTAATAGTTTACCTACATATTTTCTTGTTGTAGCCATCATGGCCCAAGTCATGCCAAAAATGGTCCTTGGACCAATGTACCTGCTCAGTTTCCAAATGTTAAAACAATAAATGAATAGACAAATGCTGTTTATACTTTTAATAAACTGGAAACTCTAGAGAAAGGGAAAGTCATGGCACAGGTAGATTTCTTTATTGCTTTGAATTCTACCCAAATACAATCAGATGGTGATACAGTGACCTCCTAAAAATAAGTAAATTTTTAATGAACGGTTACTGAAGCTATAAGGGTTACCCATCTACCGATCTCATCTTACTGTGTTACTCAGTTGTATGTGTATTTATTTGTCATATATTCATCAGATAAATGAGTTCTTCTGTGGTCCTTTGGGCAATGACTTGTTAACAAGGGAATTTATATATAATGACAATTCAGTGTAGTCAATTAAATGGTATGTTTCTGGAAGACACTAGAGTGTTTCCAAAAGGAACTTCCACACACATGGGGAGAACATGCAAACTCTGTACAGAAAGTGACCAGACATGGGGAATGAGCCTCAGATCTTGGAAAGATCAAACAAAGATGGTTCCTGAGTCACCAGTAACCACATACGGCAGTTAAAATGTATTTATATACCTTGTTAGTATTGTTATGTTCAACAAACAACCTTTTTTTTAGCCATGACTACAAGCAGAATGACAGTTACATAAAGTTTAGAGAAAAATCAATAAAATGTACACAGAGTTGTTCTGTTAATAAACTGAATGCAATGAAATAATATTTATTCAATCATACAAGTGAAGGAGCATGAGCGTATCACAGTTGAAAGGACAGAGTAAAGCATATGTGCACAATACATTTCAAAGGGGCAGCAGCAGAGAGTAATGACACTGCGCTATCAGAATGCTGAACAATTCCAAAGCTATAATCATCAACCCTTGGCACGCAGCAGGAAATCAGTCTTTTTTTCCCCCCTTCAGCAGGTGAATCAGCAGTTAAGAAAAACAGGACAGGGGAGAGGAAAGGCATCCCTGCCTGCGAGCCATTTTAACAGACAGCCTGGAGAGACAGTGTATTCTGTTTTTACGTATCTCTCCCCTCTTCTGCAGTTATCTGAGCCTGTAAAAAAACTCCATTAAAATTCTTAAATTAATTGCATGCACAACAGCCAAGCAGAAAAAGCTGCTGAATGCACTTTGTGCTTGTTTACAGCTGCTATGATCAATGATAACAGATCAGCCCAAAGTGTGGGCATAATAAATCATAAATCGGGTATAAGGCCCTCTGATCATGTATAATACCGAGCTTGCCATTTTGTTTTGAGGAGGTGGACATGGACATGTACAATAGTGATTTGAATCATGAAATACATTTCTTATCCTAATCACCAGGCTACCATATAAAGCTTATACTCAGGTTTTCAGAAGAGAGATAGACCTGTCCTGTAGGGCATACTCTGTTAAGCTAAGGCTTCCTAAATGAGAGGAGTGGGATGCAACTTTCCCTGTTTCACACACAAAAGATGCATTTTTCTAATACAGCTCTTTGAACATTACTTGGTAACATCGTCAAGACCATGATCAAGATTTTGAAAACCCGAAGATTGTGAATTGAGATTCTGTTACAGTGCAGACTGGGAAATTTACCCTTTTCCTCACTGTAGTGCGATCTCGGAGTTGGTATATATAATTTGCAGGGGGTGTGGGGGTGCGGGGTGGGGCTTGCCTCCCTGCAAAAACATAAAAACGGTAGATATGTGTTTATATCATTTTATCTGTTCAGTTAAAAAAATGTATATCCATATCTATAGTTATATTTATATCTATGTCTTTATATGCCATAGCAAACTTTTCATGCGTCTCCAATGTTTCTGCAAATTCCTTAGATGAGAAATTCTTTATAAAATACCTAAGAACCTAGAGTTTTGAGAAATAATTTCTGACATCACTTATGCTCAAAATCAGGAATGATAACAGAATAAGACTACAGTTAAGTACCTTAAAGCATGGTAGTGTAGAAGAAAAAAGGCTGAACGGTTCTCTTGTTCTTTGAGACACACACCCATCTCTGGTCTATTATTTAAAGAACTCAAAGAGAATGCTTCACTTCAGGTACCACAAGAGAGCAAAGTTTTATTAAGGCTGCAGTAATAGTTTAAATGTTTCACTGATCTATGAAACCTGAGTTTGGTTTTCAAAATATGTGGCTAAGGGTTTAACACACAATGTTCTTATAGTTCCACTGCATCTGTCTTGCTGTGACAGAATCCTGTTAGTCCATTGTTTGACAACTGCTAATTTAAACGTGGCTCACCATGATGTAAACGTATAGCTACATGAATGAGAAAGATATGTTTCATCCAGACCAAGTAACACTAAGGTGTTGAAAGCCTTCTACAAAATGTAATTATGGCTGTTATCATTAAAGTGGTGGTGGTGCTGTGGTAGCGTTGTTGCCTTGCAGTAAGACGCTGTCCGGTTCGATTCTCAGCTAGAGCATCTTCTGCGTGGAGACATACGTGAATGGGCGTTCCTTCGTTGAAGGTTGTGCATCAGGGCTGGTAACTCGGCATGTAAAACTCAACTACCAGTCATTAGCAGACCGGAGTTCTGTTGTGGTGACCCCTAACTGGGAAAAGCCGAAAAGACACTGGGAAAAGCCGAAAAGACACAACAACATCATAAAAGTGTGCATGACTGGGAGTGATAGCATCAAGTGCTCAGAGGAATCATCAAGGTTAACATTTCTCGAACAAAAATCAGCATTGAAAGCAGGTTTTTATTTTTATTTTGCTGTCTGACGAGAGTATGCAAATTAATATGCATGGTGTGGTTCTACACTTGGTAAGCTTACACCAGCTGGCATTTTAGTAGGAATCATGTATTTCATCTTCTGTGTGGATATGCATGAACCTGATATACTGTTCCTTCAGTTTCACATAAGAAGCAGATTTCTGTCTTGGGGTAATCGCTGTGTAAGGTACACTTACACAGGTATGATGTTCCAGTGGGTTTTGTTTTCTACCTGCCTATGGCACTCATGTTTTAGCCCTCCATATGCCTGCTCTCCAGCATTTGCCTGTGAAAATATTCTGCCATTTAGAATAGTTTTCATAGACTCCTATGCTGAAAATATTTATCAGTGTGGGTGGATATGGTCAATAGACAAGGATGGTCTGCACCTGTCCCCTCTAAGCTTTCAAATGTTGGCTAAAATATTTTCATCCTTTACAGTGCCTTTTTATACAAAGCCAAACAGGCAAATCTTTCAACATAGTGAAACAAACCCAAAGGAATCCAAAGGTGATACTGCTCAATGTCTGGAATCTAAAGAAGAAAGTCCACTCCCTACATGCTCTCCTCATCCTGGAGAATGTGTACATCTGTGCAGTTACTGAGACATGGTTTAAAGCCACAGAAAGTACCCCAGTAATACAGGACTGCAATGCTTTCCACACATTTAAGCCAGCTACTGCACAAGCAGGAATAAAAAGGTGGCAGTATCTCAATCTATGTCAGCAATAAACTCACTCCAAGATTAGTGAAACAAGATGATGCGTTTCAGCTTCTCCATGTCCAGAGTTCCATAGGCAAAGTCCAATACTATATCCTTGCATGCTGTGGGTCAGCATCTATAACTCAAGAAACCCATAACTCATACTTGGATTTACTAGAAGCCCTCATCATTCAACTCAGAATCATATTCATAGCCAACCTCAACTACTCTGCTATAAACTGGGATACTTACACAACCCCACACTTACAGGTCCATGGATTCTAGGACTTTGTAAACACAAACACCTTATACATGCATGAGGGGGTACATGCAATATTCTAGGGGAGCAAGTATACTCACTCCGGTACTCACAGACATGGGAGAATGCTGTTAGCACCCCAGTCTCTGTGTAGTATTCTCTTGGATAATGTCAGACCATAAAACTGTCTTCTTCATAAAAAAATGAAAATATATTCTGTGACCCTGGTTAGCCCATAACACTTACGAAAATTTCTTAGGCAAACTTACAACTCCTACATGATAAACTTACGACTGCTACATGATAACCTGTTAAAATTTCAAAATCACTCAAACCCTGAAAACATAGCTGTCTATGCAGAATTATTCAGAGAAACCATGTGCAATCAGTTCAATAAATGCATAGAGACAGCTGTGCCTGCCAGGTATAAACCTGGGACCACCTGCAAAAGCAAACAAGCTGGTGAAATCCAGACAAAAACAGGTTGTACAACACACAAAAAATGCCATGGCCAAGACTAGGAAGTATTAGGCCAACCATGATAAAACACTCTTAGCAAACAAACAAGCAACTAAGAGGGCAAATTAATTTTACTAAAGCCAAACGTTAGGTAAAGATAGCATCACAAGCAAAGGACAGTGACAAAGCTTGTTTTAGGTATGTCCAAAACTCAAAGCAACACATAACAGTGTGCAGAAGTGATTGTAAATGGAGCCACCTGGTCAGAGCTGACAATTTCAGCTCCAGTTATCCCCCCAACACACACACACATGCACTCTCCTCTGCCACCCCCCAAGAAAATACCACCAAACAACCTCCACCAGGTGATACACACACACACACACATCTAAGGCCAAAAACACCACACTGATGGGTTCCTATAATATACCAGGATACCTCCAAAATAGCCTGAGCCATGATCTCTCAGGACCACTGAAGTTACTATTTAACCATAGTCTCCAGACAGACTTTGTGCCAGGTGAATGATGAACTGCAAATATCATCCCTCTGCATAAAGGAGGACCATCCACAAACCCTGGGAATTACAGACTCATAAGTCTGACTAGTCTCATATGCAAAGCCATGGGAAGAATTATCATGGAAACGATTTATAGGACACAGAAAATTTTCAAACATTATATCTGACCCAGTTTGGTTTTGTCAAGGGCAAATCATATCTCCTCAACCTGGTAGAAATCTTTGGGAAGGTCACAAAGGCAATGTATGAGGCAAAATGGTGCATACTGCCTACCTTGACCTGGCTCAGGCATTTGGTACAATAACCACTTAGGCATTGTACAATCTCAACAACAATCTCACAGATGTGGGCAATAATTCCTCTGTTTTGTGCTGGATAGCCAGATGGATTTCAGATAGGACCCAGTAAGTTAAGGTAGGGGAGACAACTTTCACAAGGAGACTGATCACTAGGAGAGTTCCCTACGGCTATGTGCTAAATCAGCTCCTTCTGGCATCTACTACTTGGAAGTTAAACCCAATGTCAAGGTCCTCTGTTTGACCAAAATTTGCAGATGATTGGAAACTTGAAGCTGTCAAAGAATCCTCCTGAGACACTAACATCCTACAGGAGGGACTAACACAGACAAATGACTAGTGTCAAAGCCATGGCTTAAAAATTACTGCCTAGAAATACATAACAGTACTCTTTTAGAAGTTAGTCACTCTGTGAAATTACTTCATTGATTACACACCCCTTAAAGTAGAACCAGTAGTCATGGATGTGGGTATGTATGTACATAGTAGCCTGGCTTTTAACCAACATGTGTCTAAGACAGTAAAGAAATTATTTTATCTTGTCCAACTTATAAGCAAGGGCATGGCATATAGGTCCAAGGACATCATATTTTCACTGTATTTGACCCTCAACTGTCCTGTCATTGAGAACAACACTCACTTCAATATGTACCTGACCAGGCACATGCAACAACAGTAATGCCCACAAAGGTTCCTTACAAAAAGAATACAGGGCATAAACAGCATGTCCTATGCAGATCACCTCAAAGCAAAATCCCTACACTCTTGTTTCCTGCAGATTGCTGAGAGGTGATCTACACTTGGCATACAAGGCATCTTTGGTCCCACTTGCATAGCCACAAAATGAACAGAATCAGAATTACTCGATATGGAGATTTAAACTTTGCAACATAAATAGGAGACATTGAAGGGAAAGGTATATGTCTCAGAGAATTCCCCTTCTCTGGAGCAGACTTCCCATCAATATGAAGCAGAACTATTCCCTAATCCTATTCAAAAGAAACCTGAAGTAGTAGAACGGAAATAGCAAATGCACCCCAGGTCAAGTGCCTATGCCACTAATGGGCACAGGCAGCCTGTAAATATTGCCCTAGTTAATGTATACCCCTTAAATTAAATTCTAAGGTTTCACATAAAATTGCTGGATACAGCCAGGATGCTTGCTTAGGCATTTAAAGGTCCCAGGGATCATTAGTCTAATATACTCCTGTGAACCTATGAACCTTTGTCGAAGCGGAAGCACTGAAAGATTCATTAGACGTTATCATCCAGTACTTTTCATTCCAAATTACCTTTGTTGTTGCGGAATGCTACAGCCTTTCCTTTGCTACCCATAACAACAATTCTTCCCCCATTTATTAGAGATGGAGTGGCAGTTTATTCCAGCTGGGTTTTTAAAAATCCTTACTGACTACTAAAGTGAGCTCTAACCAATTTGAAACATTTGCAGGAGGAAGAGGAGGAGGATCTTTCTATAACAGAATGGCAGAGGATGAAAAATGACAAAACAGATCAAAAGAAGGAAATGATTAATTGATATTAATAGGTTTTGAAATTAAACCAAAATTAATTTATTTTGTGACTTGCTTGACAGAATGCAAGTGAATACTGCATACTTGTTGGGTTTATGATGATATATGAGAGAGAGAGGATAATGACTAGATAGGAAACACAGCTGTCTGGTATTTTGAGCCATATGGTATCGCCATTTGAGTTGGTAGTAATAACAGATAATATTCAAATAAATTATGTATTAATTATAGAGGTAAAGATACCAATAAATTGTGATTTACAGGCTGCAAATAAGCATGTGACATTGTATTACATGTATGCATTGACAGGAGAAAATAATTAAATCAAGTATTTAAAAAACAGAACAGGGAATAATCATACAGATCTAATATGCTGGACTGCTGAGTTAAAAAAAGCAGAAAGAAGTGGTCACAGTGAAATAAAGCGATACTAAAGGAAATATTACATAGGACACAGTTCTTTAATGCATGTACAGAATGGTATAATTGTATGAGAAGGGGAATCATAACTAAAACTGATTACATTTTTGTAAATACTAGCTACACAAACTGTAAGACAATGCATATGACCTTAAGCTTTTCAGATCACATGGCTACCTTGTTGATGAATAAGGGGAAAAAAGATGATGGATATAGAAACATTTGATAGGCAGGAGTTTAGAAAAGTTGTAGGAGTGCTGTGAAAAGGCCATATGGACTTAGCAGAATTATATAAGAACAGTAATCAGTGAGACTGAGAAGTGGAAAGATTGTATAGAGCTGTTAAAGAGAACACAGATGCATAGATACCTTAAAAATATTCATTTAAAAAAATTACAAAAATGAAGGTGTTTTTGAGGAGACAAAGATATGTTTTCAATGTGGAAAAAGAGAACATGTCACCTATGTCAGGAAAAAAATGTAAGAGGTTAAAAGATGTATTGAAATGCGTATTAAATGAAGGTGATAAAGTAGCCTGCAATTAGGATTTGATAATGAAAGTGGTAGAAATCTACTTAGGAACAACATTTAAGAAGCTTAAGGGAAAGAGTTCATTTGACTGGTAATTACTAAAAATAATCCATAAAGTGAAATAAAACATGCACTAAAAGAAGTGACTTTAGAAAGGTCCACAGGGACAGATGGTATTTCAATTAATTATATGCAATGTTGAAAAAACTGCAGTTAGAATTGTTAAAGAAGGCACTCACTCGATGAGAGCAGGAAGAAAATGTATAGAGGAATTAGTTGGTAAAATTTGTGAAGGGAAGAAAGAAAGAAAATTAGCAAGTGGAAATGTTGGCATTCATTAATATAGATCATAAATTGATTATTGAGATCTTGGTGAGAATGTGGTGGGTTTTGGGACAATCACAAGAAAAGAAATGTTTATTAAAGGCAAATGGAGGGGCATAGAGAAGTTATTGGTTTTCCCTATAGCTTTAGTAAATGCTAATCAAAGAGGGTATGGAAGGGAATTATATTTGTATGGATTTGAGTAAGGCATTCAACAATGTAAATCAGAGTTACCGTATCTGTTTTAAAAGAGTTATAGAGTTGTGAAGAAATCTGCAACTTTTTTTCAAATGCCAGATGAGAATGCTTGTGTCACGCCATTCGTAAATGCTGAAATAGGAAAAATATAAGAATGGAAAGTGGTGTGAGGCAAGAGCCTGCTATTTTGAGGTAAATATGATGATGATAATAGGAAGTATAATGGGAAACAATGTGAAGTTATGGTATAAAGTTAGAAGTGGAAATTTTTATGTGAAGCTGAGCTACTACTAATTCAGGGAGATTCAACCTCAATTTAACATCTCATCTTAATGATGGCATACTTCAGGTGTACAGTACTCCCTTTATGCTACCCTCTGGTATTGCTATTAGAAAATGAATCCAATGCCTGGTTTGAGAATAGAACCCACAATCTTCTGATCTTTCATCAAAGGTGTGTGCTACCTACTGAACTACTGACATAAGTTGTTACAGCTAGCAACACATGAGGAGTTCTGAGAAATACAAGCATCCTTGACCAGTGGCTTGGGCACTTGCTTGTGCAGGTAGGGATGATGAACACACCTGTCAAAGATGTGGACATGCATTGTAGAAGACAATTGCTTCCATAGCTCTGAATAATTGAGACTATGAACAAAGGCTAGGATAGTGCATACAGGCATGCTTAGAGGTGTCATTACTCTTGGCCATGGTGAGGAGACTTCCAAACAGCCACATGTCATAACAGAAATGCCCTCAAGATGTCTATCTCTGCAAGTCGACTAAGGTGGGACCACCACAAAAGAAAAGTAAGTCCCTCTCAATTAGCTTCCTGTTCACTCACAGCCAGCTCACAGCCAACAGATATGCTAACCAGAGGGGGACGAACACGTACATGGAGCAATGATTACACTATGGCAGCTGGTTCTTGCTCCCTCTGGTGTTCAGACATGCAGCAACCACAGGCTCCTGGTGAATAGCGCCATGAAGCCATGTCCTGGGAAGTAGACCTAAGCTGGACAGATAATACATAGGTGTCAATGCTCCACTGTGAAAAAACAATCCTGTTTGCAGGAATCTCATGATTTCAAAAAGAAAAAAAAGATTCACACTTACTGCACTTAAACCAGTTAAGGTGTCAGCTGGACACAAACATGCAAGGCTAAGAAAGATGAAACAGTTTTTGCCTTCAGTTTATTTATGGAAATAACAATATAGCAAAACCATGTAATGGTATGTGATTCCTCTCAGGGCCAATCTATATAACTTGTGATCTGTGAAATGTCACTTACTTTTTTGAGTTCCTGAGTCACTGCTGAAAAATAGACCTCCAGTTTTCATTTATAATCAAACCAAGGATTCTCAGCTAAACCAAAAGTAATTATTCTCACTAAATCTTTATTTAGATGTAAAATACTGAAAATAACATTTATTGGTCAAAAAGATAGGTAAAACAGTTTAATGTTGCTGAAAGCTATGCACACATGCTTTACAATAATATATCTGTCTTTAGCAGTCA
Organism: Protopterus annectens; assembly: GCF_019279795.1. Classification (NCBI taxonomy): domain Eukaryota; kingdom Metazoa; phylum Chordata; order Ceratodontiformes; family Protopteridae; genus Protopterus; species Protopterus annectens. The sequence goes on from NC_056727.1 coordinate 274,126,663, forward strand.
GTAAAATACAAGAGTATATATAATCACATTTAACTAACAAAAACAAAGGTGATATACATACTGCTAAGCAAGAAATAATAACTAAGCCCAGCACTTTAAACTGCTTATTGTGGAGCACAAATTTCATCACATTTCAGGACTAGATAGCAGACTTTAAGAACAGTTTGGTTTTCTTATTTTTAAGCATGACTGGTAAAAAAAAATCATAACCACTAATACAACATTTGGTCTGGAATGGAAGTACCTAACAATGTTCTGCCATACTCAGAGCTATATCATTTGATTTACATTACAGAAAAAGTAACACATACATTTTAAATGATATACACGCCAGTAGAAGATCCTTGATAAAGAATGGGCACAGATTTATAAGAAATGCTTTGCTGAATATGACAGACACTTTTTTTCATTATTTGTAATATAAAATCTCATCAGAATATACTGTGCTTTAATTAAGAAATGGAATGTAGACCTGCATGAAATTCTACTGACTGTTCTACTCCAAGCATACTTTAAAATGCCAGTCACTCTGACAATAGCCTGACTGTCTGTGAAACTATGTATTTTCACTCCCATGAATTCCATTTCTACACAGAAAGCCCTGTCCAGTGATGGTCATGCATGCAAATCCGACCAAAGTATTTCTACATTAAAACACACTTCACTGTTCATTGCTACCTATCTAAATTGATTTGTATTCCCACTGGAAACAAAACCTTTGCTTTTGTTCTGTTTCTCCACCATTCCTCTAGTATTATCAGTTAAATGGACATGGTCCATTGTATTTAACAATATGTAAAACAAAGATGTACTGTACGGAATTCCATCAAGCTATATGAAAGAACCTGCACACAGAAGAGAAAATTAATGAACAAAACACTGCATAGAAATTCCCTTGATAACTCTGAGACAGTCCTGATCTTAGCAAAATATTTTCAAAACATGTCCCTCAATTACCAAGGCTCTGTGGCACATTTAGAGCCTTCCTTTCCATAAATGTAATACATACCCAGGATGTGGATAAGTGAGAATGTCTACTGATGAGAAAAAAAAAACTATTCTGCATTTAATTTAATAATCACAAATTGCTTTCAATGTAATTCAGCAAATAAAACAATATGAATTTTTGCTTTGAAATGTCACTACAGTGGAAGCTATTTCTTGTGAATGGAGAATCTTTTACATTTCACTGAAATAAAATAAATATGGCTGTCACTGAGTTCTGGAGATGCTATCATTAGTTTCTAGAATCATGAAGTGGCATTCATACAGTTAACATGGGTTGTCCCTTTGACAAGCTGTGATATGGGGTGAAAAGGGGATGCCTAGCAGTGTTGCACTGTCAGGCAATCTGCAATAACTTGAAAACAGCATTCAGACTGATAATGCATTTATATTTTAGTTAGTGCTGTGGTATTTAAGTCAAGTGGAAACTAAAAAACATTAGAACAAGAGACAGGACACATAAGCACTGAATCAAAAATTTACAGAGGTCGATATTTAGTTAAAGGGTATTTAACAAGATGTTGTGTTTGTCTAACTGACTTTAAGGAATAGTGCTGAGAGAAATTAGAAATGGGAAAGGCATATCACATATGATTTATATAGTTGCTTTTCTAAGCAGCTACAGTCCAAGAGTCACCGAGCAAACCTGTGTTGTTTTTTTTTCTTTTATGCACTTCTTTTCACATTGGAAAGTTCACTTTACACAATTTATATTTTACTTCAGTAGTATCTTCCAGTGCTGGTATATATGGTGTTAAAAACCTCACTGTTATCTAACAAATATGTTTGTTTGGCCATAAACCTTATGATTATTTTTCCTTTGTCCAAGACATCTGATACTTCATGTACTGATGCACCACAGCACATCTCAGGTTAACTGATCACGCCTGTTAGATATGGATCCATTTTTGGAAAAACTCTGAGGCACAACTCTGATCACTGAAAAGAAGGGCAAGTTGGTTGCCTGCTCTATCGCTGATGTGAGATCAGTGGTGGTCTTGAATGCTAAACAGATGATAGAAACAGATCAAGTGCTTCAAGACCTATTGCCTGTTCCCATGGGGGGGGGGGGTAGACATGAGGTGCTGTGGTACATGTTATCAGTACAGACCCATAAAAAAGATGTGACCCAAGGAGCTGACATAGACTTACCAGCCACACATAGAAATACAGTGCTTCCTCAAGACAGCATTTGTTCTGCTTCTGTTCATGGCAACATGTTTCTAATCTTAATGTTCCTGTTATATGTAGGTTTAGGATAGAAAAGTAACAGCTACAGGTGGTGAGTAAACATTGAATAAGAATACACCAAAGACAAGAAAAAAATCCAGATGTCTGCCTGTGCTACCTGTACTAACAATGATCATCCACAGTCAGGATTCAGAAGTGATGTACCTCACAATTCCCACAACAAGAGTTCAACTCAACAGTTCCCGTGCTGAGCTGGCACCACAAAACCTCTACACATAAATTACACTATACAAATCCCACACGGAGAGACCTCCTCAGAATTCCCATGCAGAATTTATGACTCACAATTCCCACAGAGGTAAGACACCTAACAAAACTCACATGAAAAAAAAAAAACAGAAATAACTCTTGCAACATATTAACCAAAATCAAAAAAATGAATTGTTCACCAAGTAACCACATTTCATAGTTAGCAGACCTTCAGCTTCCCAGTCTTTCCCCTAATCTGGATAGTTCTTCTAGCAAATATATGATCTCAAACTAACAATATTCCACAAATAAGCCCTTTGTCTTTGCCAAAATGCCTATGCCTGATAGAAATGTGAAATAGTGTCAGAATAAAAAAATGGTTCATACTGAAAGGCATGGATATCATATTATGAGTGTTTAGAAAAAAAAAATGCATGCACTGGAAGTTTGAGATGAAGTTACCAGATAATGCTGTGAAAGGTATATGATTTAATTTAACTGGGTAATTTTATGAGCTTATACTGTGAAGACATATATAAACATGCTTTTGGTTAACTTAAATTGTGAATTTAAACAAAAAAATGAAAAAAATACAGTTTTGGCAAAAAATACACATTTTGATGGATAAAGTCTGATTAAATGCTCTTATACCATCGCTGAGATCATGATTCTACAAAATTCAAGAATTAGGAAACTACATTCACCAAATGAAATGCATTATGCTAGCAATTCTTAACCTTTCTATAAACTTCCTGGACCACATTCTAAAAGAGTTGCTCTCAGTGTAAGTCTGCACTGATTCCGAAAAACTTGTACTCTGTGTAAGTGACTTACTTCTGTGAAAGGCCTATCTCCATGCAGGCTTACACCAGTTGCCAGATTCCAAAAGACTTACTTTCAGCCTGCTCTCAGTGTTAAGTGGTCATTTATACTGACAGCAAGTCTTTTGGACTTGAGCCCCCTATCTCTCAAATTTTGTGATTTATATATATATATATATATATATATATATATATATATATATATATATATATACTATACTAAAGGATATGTTTAAATTTAATAGTGAAAATATCATCAGAAGAAAAAAATACATGAGGTGTGCCCCACAAATAAAAAGAGAAATACAGGTCTAGCATATTCCAGAATGACTAGATTGTGTCAGGTTAGAACTATACTAAATATACAACCCTCCTCAGAATAATAAAAAACATTTTGTAACACCTTACTGGCTCCAGTGGACTAAGCATGTATTGATAGAACAAGAAAGATGCTTTTTATTTAGCTGCAATTGGTAAACATTGATGATAGAGTACTGTGGAATGATGAGTATGCAGGGCATGAATTGGGTGAAACAGTATAAGATTGGCGAGTTGTATGTTTCTTTCCTGGACTTAAACAGAAACAGTTTACTTATTTTAGGATTTGAAGACTGACAGACTGAGTGTTTGATTGGTAAACATTTTAAATGTCAGCACCAACTATAGCGAGTCTTTGAACAAGGAGAATGAATAACCAAAAAAGGGATTTACGTATACCAACTCTGAGGTGGTCATTTTTGAGAATATTCCATTTTCTCTGAGGTATGGAGATCTCAGAGTTTGCATATAAAAGGCTGGGGATGGGGGGGGGGGGTTGTCCCCACAATGTGTGTGCAGGGAGCGTGCTCACCTTCAAAAAAAGAAGTTTAAAGGAGAAGAAAAATACTTAGGATTCACTTTTCTCCTAGATTTTTGATCCTTTCATTTCTATCTTTTGTCACTCAGCATTATGAGTGCCAGCGTTTCAATAGGGAATTGTAGTGATCAGTGTGATTGACTGTATTCTTGAAACTGTGGACCATAACATCCATCAGAGTTATTCACTTCAGGATTTATAGCAGGTGATATGCTAATTTTCTGAAGAATAAAAAGCTCTGCAGTATTTGCAGGGTAGAAGTTAATACAGGTGGGGCAGCCCCTCCACAATAATTAAAATGAGAGATTTACAAACCAGACCGGCACAGTGGTGTAGCAGTGCTTGGTTCTCCAGGTCAGTTCTTGGCTGTGTGCCTTCCATATGGAGTCTACATATCCTACGTCTATATGAGTTTCTGCCAAATGCTTTAGTAACATAAAATTTCGCAACAACGTGTTGCAGTTTAAGTGGCAATCCTCTAAACCATCTCTTGGTATAGATATGTTTGTGTGTGCATGCGTGTGTGTATGAGTCTGTGTGTGTGTTTTTATATGAATATATCTATAGCTGTATATATACCTATATATCTATATCTATTTATATATATATATATATATATATACATATATATATATATATATATATATATATATATATATATATATATATATATAGCTATATATATATATATATATATATATATATATATATATATATATATATACTTACAATCAAAATGTGGAATGGCAGTTTTACGACTGCCACTTGTTTGAAATCATGGCACTCAAGGTCCGCAATGCCAAACTGCAATATTATGAACCATAAAAACAAATGTAGAGCTGCATTCGTTATTATGAGTTTGGCATTGTGACTGTAAATCATGGTACAGTGGGGAGTGGGGAATTTCCCATTTTCCTCACTGTAGTGCGATCTCAGAGTTGGTATATTTAAGTTGCAGGGGGTGTGGGTGGCATAGCCCCCCACATGGAGGGTGCAGGGGGCTTGCCCCCCTGCAAAACATTGATGTTAATACTGACTTTCAATTCCGAATGTTTGGTGTTGTGAATGGGACCATCGCAGTGATGATTTCTGACTTTATGAAAGGATCGGTGAGTACGTTTTCATAGTTTTGCTTCAGCGCTGTGTAAACGCACAATTGCCATTCCGAATTTTGATAGTAAACTCTCTCTATATATATATATATATATATATATATATATATATATATATATATATATATATATATGGATCTACTTTGTTTTGTTGAATCTCATTTCACTGAATTTCATTTCATCCCGGCCACATGGCTGAAAACTCAAATTACTGAAAACTCATTTCACTGAATCTCATTTCAGTGATGTGAACTTAATATATATGGCACTATGTAGAGTACTGTAAGCAAGTAAAAGATATATGCCCTTTTCTCCACTGTAGTGCGATCCTGGAGTTAATATATATATAGTAAGGGGGTGTGGGATTGGGGAGGGGTGGCGTGGACCCTCACCTTATTTGTTTTATATTGTAGTTTACCAAAAACTTCAAAACAATACATTTTAAACAATACAGATGCATAGTTACAACACTAATGACTAACTCTCTCCAGAAGACAATATGCATTCAAAAATAAGTGGGGGGCTTTACTCACCACACCCCCAATAAAAGAAGGAGCTTTCTGTCAGAAGCTTCAAATGAAAATTTGTGTTCATTAATACAACATATTTGTGTAAAACAGTATACAGATCAATAAACTTTGATCTGTTTGGAAAAAGAAGCATCTGAGGAAGTGCAAAAATATAAACAACAAAACCTAGAGATATTTGAAAAGTATTAAAACATATATGGGCTTGTGAAAGAAAGAGAGATTTGATATGGTGCAATATTTATGCAAAGGAGAAAGCCAAATTGATCAACATAAAGATGGCAGCCCCAAAGATATTCGAAGAGAAATACAGGCAAAGGAATCTGGATATGGAAAATTTCACAATAAAAAATAACGTCACAAAGAGGGAACATAGAAAAGGAGATTAGTAAAGTAGAAGTTAAAAAAATAGAAGTTGACATTATGGAGTGCCTGCGAATTGAAGCCAAACTAACCAATATAAAAAGAACAGCACCAAAGATATTTGAAGAGAAATACAGGCAAAGGAATCCAGACATGGAAAACTTTACAATACAAAAAATAAGAAGACAAAGAGGAAAAGTAGAAAAGGTGATTAGTAATGGAAGAGTTAAAGAAATAGAAACTAGGTTATGGAGTACATGTGAAGTGAAAAATTCAGTGTAGAAAGTCTAATTTAGAAAGCACCCCAACAGGATGGTACAATGGATGTCCAAAGTAAGAAGTGACCAGTGGAACAGGAAGCAATTGGTTAGGTGCCATATGAAGATATTTTGGAGTCTTCCACAGGAAACCAGTATAAATGTTCACTTGAAGCTAGACAGCAAAGGAGGGAAGAACAGGAAACTATAGAAACTCTGATGCAATCGATGTTGAGGTGTGATAGGCCAGTGAGCTCCCATATGACAGAGCAATGGATGGCACAGGATGAAACTGAAGAGAATGTGCCACAGGAAGATGATATAGAACTTTCTACAGAATCCCCGCAGAAAATGGAAAATGAGGAATATGCCCTCAGTTTGGAAGAAAATGAGCTAGGAAAAGAGTTACTTGATCTAATAGACATAGATAGATAGATAGATAGATAGATAGATAGATAGATAGATAGATAGATAGATATTAAGATCAAAGAAAGAAATAGTGCAGAAAGTCAATAAAACCCAATAAGTCAGAAGTCTGATGAAACAAATGAACACAGTAATTAGTACTGTCCATACAGATCCATGTGATATAACATAAGTAAACAGGATATATTACTGTGCAGCTAAATTAATAACTCATAAAGTTCTACCACAAGAACACAGGGTAGTGAGGGAAAGAAAGGGGAGAAATTGAATACCATCATGGAAGTTGTTGTGTCTTTTGGCTTTTCCCGGTTAGGGGTTGCCACAGCGGAACTCCGGTCCGCTTATGATTAGTAGCTGATTTTTACATGCCGAGTTACCAGCCCTGATGCACAACCTTCAACGAAGGTACGCCCATTCACGCATGTCTCCACGCAGAAGATGCTCTAGCTGAGAATCGAACCAGAAAGCTTCTGACTGTGAGGCGACAACACTACCGCAGCACCATCACCGCGGGTAGAACCATCATGGAAGTACTAAATAGAAAAAACTATAAAGCAATTAAGACAAGAAGTGCCACTGTTAGAAGACTATAGAAGAGGGAATAGATCAACAAAAATAATAAGAAAGATAGATGTGATAAAAGCAGTGCGCAGTATTAGAACAGACCAGGATCATTATGCACTATCGCAAATAACAAACTAAAAATTTCAGCACAGGCGGAAAAGCTTAGAAGATATGCATATAAATATAAAGGAAAAGTACAAAATAAGCAATTTATTGATGACCCAAAAAGGTTTTATAGAGAATTGGGAAACACGGTGAAAGGAATTGAAATACCACAAAAAAAGAAGAAATAGATACATTTTGGAGAAGTATCTATGAATATCCTGTGGAACATAACAAATATGCTAAATGGATAGAAGAAATAAAAGAAAGAATAAGAAGTTTAAAGATACAGGATATGAAATGGGATGAAGTAATAGCCAGAGAGATTGAAACAAAGTTAAGAAAAGCATCTAATTGGAAAATTCCAGGTCCAGATGTAGTACCTAACTTTTAGTTAAAAGTATTAACATCTTTGCATGGAGATTTAGCCATGAGTAAGAACTATTTATATGCACATCCCAAGCAGATACCAAATTGGCTAATAAAAGGAAAATAAATGCTCCTATTTAAGCGTGAACCTGCAAGCTACCCTAAAAAGTATAGACCAGTAACTTGCCTTCCATTGACGTATAAACTATACATGGGAATTGATGCTGGCAAAGTTTATAGTAATTTAGAAGAAAACTCAATTATGGCAGTAGAACAAAAGGGCAATAAAAGAAAGGCATATGGAACAAAGGATCATTTGTTGTTAAATAAAGTCATAGCAGAGAACTGTAAAAAGGGGTTGAATCTAAGTATGGGATAGATTGACTACAAAAAAGCATTTGATAGTATCCCACATTTATGGATAAAAGAGTACATAAAAATGTATAATATACACCCAGCACTGATCGACTACATTACAGTGACCATGAAACAGTGGTAGACCACTTTGCAATTAAACCATAATAAAGGAGAAATTATTATTCCAGGCCTAAAAATTCAAAGGTGGATATTCCACGGTGATTCTCTGTCACAGCTGCTATTCTGCCTTGCCCTTAACCCATTAAGCTGTCTACTTAGCAGCTTAGGCCATGGCTATAATTTAGCTCCTAGAAAACAACAAAGTGTAAAGACTTCTCATCTTCTATTTGTTGTTGATTTAAAACTGTATAGCTCATCAGATGAGGAACTGAAAGCACAACTGCACATTGTCAAAACTTTTTCAGATGATATAAGAATGTCATTTGGTCTTGATAAATGTGCAAAAGTAACCTTTAAAGCAGGAAAACTGCAGCACCAGGAAGCATCAGTTTGAGGCAAAAATGTGACATAAAAGAACTTGAGCAAGAGGAAGTATATAAATATTTGGGAGTTGATGAAGGATCAACAATAAAACATGAACAAATGGGAATAAAACATAGTAAGGAATACTTTACATAACTGAAATTAATCCTGAAAACAGCAATGACATCTAGGAACAAAATCCAAGCTATAAACCAATTTACTCTTCCTGTCCTAACATACAGTTTTGGAGTGGTTGACTGGTCCCAAAACATGTTGGATAGATTAGTAAGGAAAACAAAAAAAGGATGCTTCATGCTCACCAAATGATTTATAAAAATCAGTGAATACCAAGATTATATATTTCCCATTCTGAAGGAGGGATGGGCCTCCTTGAAACTGATTACATGTATAGATCTGCAATCGTGGGTCTCCACACATATCTGCTGACCTCACAAGACCCAAATGCAGTGAAAGTTTTGAAACATGAGTAGAATAAATCTAAGATGACATCTCTGCTTAATCTAGCAGAAGTATATTGGCATCAAGCAGAAATGGAAATCAAACCAGAAGTAGATAAACATCAGGCAGCAACTGAATGTGCCAAAAAACAAAAAAAGAATATAAGGTGAAGGACCAGATGAGAAGGCAAGAAATGTGGAAAATGCATAAATATAGTTGTAAGTACAGAAAACATCTGGAAGAACCTCATATTGATCAGGAATGAATGCAGAAATGGATAAGGACAGACAAATTCAAACCAAGATATGAAAGGTTAATATTGGCGGCCCAAGATACCAGGCTACGTACATGCTGGTTTACAAAGTCCTTTGAACATATGGAAGAAACAGACAAATGTAGGTTTTCTAAACCCGAATTGGAAACAGTCGCACACCTCGTTGCTGTTTTGACATACTAATGGCAGAAGGACTGTATACTGAAAGGCATAATAATGTGGCAACACTATTGCACTGGGGATTGCACAAACATTATGGTATTGAAGTGGTTGAAAAACACTGGAAACATGAGCCACAAAGCATCATAGAAAACAATGAAGTGTATATCACATGGGATCACCCATTACCAACAGTTCAAAAGATAGATGCTAGGAAACTGGATATAGTGGTCCATGAAAAGAAGAAAAAAAGTAGCATTGATCATTGAAATCGCCACATCCAGTGACTACAGTGTGTTGCATACAGAGAGACATGAAGTCATAAAATATCAGGATCTGCAGGCACAAATGAGAGCAATGTGGAAGAAAGATACCCAAACTGTTCCAATAGCAGTAGAAGCAGCAGGTCTTATAAAAAAGAATCTTCAATAGTATTTAAATATGTTACCAATCCATGTAACCCCATAAGAATTGCAGAAGGAGTCATTACTGGGCACATTGCGGTACTGCGAAGAGCACTTTTGGCTGACATCAAAGATTGAAGCTATACTAATTTTATGAACTTTAATTGTACTTTGACTTTGGAATGGGGTCCATTCCCATTGTGGTATTAGAAATCCAAAAGATTTGGAGAAATTAAAGAAGGAGTTATCTGGGTGATATTAAGTAGACAATCAGCCAACATATTTTGGGAGGCTGGAAGAAATTATCAAACTCTGCTACAAATTCAGTGACCAGAGGTCAGGATTAAACTTCATGCACTGAAAGCGTATGACAGATATCATAACACTGAAACAAATAAGTGTCACTAGGTAAAGACCATGATCCTTTACTCTTGCTTATAATGCTGATTGCCTATTGATATTGAAAGCTGGAGAAATATATCATTCAGTAAGAGTAAAGAACTTAAGACACATCAGTGACCAAGACATTAAAATATATTAAGTATGGAATATAAAATTCATAACTTTTTTGTTTTGAGCAATTGTTTTCACAGAAAACGATGCATGAATAATTTGAAATGACACACTTGAATAACATATTGACAAACTGACTTATTATTATAGGTTCATAGATTCATAGATTAATTAATCATGAATTTAATGAGCTAATTATTGAATCAAACAATTAATGCAAAAAACTCCAGGTTGAAAAACACTGGGCACATTCGTGTCCAAGACTTTATAGAAGATATACCATAAATGGTAGCTCCAAGAAGGCATTTGTTTAAATTAATTGAAAAAGCATGTTTTTTTCATGTTTACTGTCTTTCAAGTGGAGCCTGTGTGCTTACTGTTTCCGGAGTTCAGCTTTTATTTATGTACCATTTATTTTGTCATTTTTATGAATCTAGATCCTGCTTCACCTGTCAAAAATATATGCAAGTTGACTACAGATGCTGCTTCCATTGCAAGTAATATGTGGTAATAGCAGGAGAGAAATGATTGCCAGTGAGATCCTGAAAGCTGTAAGAGAAAAAGAAGGAGAGGTCTGTGACTGAATTTGATGCCTAGGTGGTTTGCATTAGCTTTATGCAGTGGCTGGATTGCATTTTATGCACTAATTAGCTACAGTCTCTTTAGACAGAATATATATATATATATATATATATATATGTGTATGTGTATGTTACATTAAATTAATTATCCCCAAAGAAGAAAGGTAATGCAAGCCACATAGATCAATGAAGAAATATTGATTTTCTTAACTACATATGTTTAGATAGATAGATAGATAGATAGATAGATAGATAGATAGATAGATATAGATATTGATATGGGGATGCTTTTTTATAATTGATACTCCCACATGGCTGCATCTGTTTTATCAATACACTTTGTTCAACAAAACAGATGGTTAATGGGTGCACAAGATAATCCCCAGGGTAGGGGGAGTATGCCCTATCCTGGCGATTGTGCAATCTAGGAGTTAGTATATATTTTTATCCATCTATCCTTCGTCCATTTATGATTGATGGTTTTAGTGATGAGCTCCAGATGGTTTTATTTATTTATTTAACATTTATTGCCTGGGAAAGTCCAACTAGGACACAGCCTATTTTCAGTGGAGGCCCGGGAAGAAACACTCCAAATGCATGTTTTTAGAAACCGTAGTACCCGGATGAAACCCATGTGAATGCAGGGAGAACATGCAAACTCTGCACAGAAGGCACCCCAGACGACAATTGAACCGGAGAACCTCTTACTGTGAGATGACAGTGTTAACCGCTGCACCACTGCGCTGCCCGAGGTTAGAGTTAGAATAATTTGATATCTATTTTTGTATGTGTAACTATATATATATATATATATATATATATATATATATATATATATATATATATATACATGTGTGTGTGTGTGTGTGTGTGTGTGTGACATATATATATATATATATATATATATATTATATATATATATACACACACATGTGTGTTTGTGTGTGTGAGTGTGTGATATTTGTTTAAGGAACACTTACTATTTTTTGTTATTTTTATGTAACAAGTCATAGCTGAAAAAGTATTTCATGATTCACCTTCCTCTCCTGAAATTTTTGAAAGATAATGTAAACAACCTCAGTATGAGAAAGCTTAACAGCTTGCAGTTTAAATCCTTTGAATATGGTTTTAAATAGATAGTAGAACACTTATGGATGACCAGTGGCCTACATTTAAAGTAATGAGTCATGTTTTTCCTGGTTAAATGACAAAGGTATAGTTCAAAGATGATTTTCTGTATTTAACATTTACAATTTGCAAAGAATAGTTATCAATAAATGAAATAATGCAACTGTTTGGATCAAGAGGGGAATCAAATCAAGCCTGAAAACCAGAGTGGTGAATATAGTACTTTAGGGGCATGTGGCAACTCTATGAATGAGGTAAGACCCATCACTGATGGATTTATTGCACATCAGTAAGTCAAATGTCAACAGAAATGTTCAGTGTAGGGTCTAAACCTCTTTTGCAACATCAGCAGGATAGTTTGGAGGGGCAGGCATATCTTTCTGAGGATACCACTGCTGTAGACACCCTATCCACATAAGACAAAGTTCATCCCTGTCTTTATTCAAGCACAACTAAGGACTATGAATGAGAAACAGAATATTAACCCCAGGACTGTCCCCTGTACTACTAATGGACATAGGCAGTTCATACATGCTTTATCTGATACATGGGTCCTCTCACATTATCCGTGGTATGATCTCAGTGACTCTCATGAGAGGTAATACATAATTATCAACCATGGGATGGGTAAGGTCAGTCTGTAACCAAATGGGATAGGTAACTGCAAGCACAGAAAGGGAAATTGTCTAGGTTTAAAATCACCTGCAAGGGCAACTAGCCTAGTACTTAGCTATGAACCTGAAAGAGTGAGGCCAAAAGTGTGTATGGTGGTCTGTAACTGATAAATAATTTAAATATTTGGAAAAGAAAAGTTGCAGTGAATGTTAAATAGTTTAAAATGCACTGGCATAATTATTTTTGCATCACATGCATTGTCTTCAGCACTATTGCAGAACATTCATTTTGACTTTACAGGCCTATCAGTGGACTCTTAATAACTCTGTATAGGTTTTTTAAACGCCATTGAATCAGCTACCTTAAAAAGACTACTGCACTAAAATGAAAAATATTCACATGGACTAGACTGCTAAAACAGTTTATCAGTTCTAAGGACCCACTATTTGCCACAGAAAAAGTTTCATATCAGTGTCTCATAAATCAGCTACAAGTCAGTCTAAAGAAAAGTTTATTTAAGCAATTAAATAAACATTCAGACCTATGAGCTCTAAACATAAACAATTACATTTAAAAGAAGACCACTTTCTACTAACATACTGAATGCAATAAATGGAGCCAATGATTCATGCCCAGTTACACAGCTCATGGGCAGGAATGTGAGCTCAAGAATGGATCTACCTTACCCCACTGTTTGCAGAATGGAGCAGAACAAACAATTCAGGCCATGAGTGTAATTCTGGATAGAACTGTTTTTACAGTACATCTTGCAGAACAAATAAATTAAGAGTAGCTCATATGGGAATAGGCATAGGTCCCCTTATATGTGCATTAAGTGTGGGTGGTAATACATGTTGATTTCATGCAGAACATATCTGAAGTGCCTACCTAGCAAGCATAACATCAACTGCCAGATGACTGGATTTTTATATAACTCATAACAGCCAAGTGCCAGCTGTTTCTGCAGTTACTGCCTACTGACACCCCTAGGAGTCAAATATCACTTGTTCATATTTGCATTAATAATTCCAAAACCATATTGCATAAAAGGTATCAGAAGAATTTATCTTAAAGCATACATGATGACCTCTGTGTAATGCATTTAAAGAGATATTGGATATTATTTTTATACTGTTAATTTGTACTGTAATAATTTTATATTTCTCTAAATATCTCAGCATTCACATAGCAGAGACAGAACTGAATGGCCTCACATGAAAGCTCACAGCTGTATAAAGAAAGTCCTCCTGGCAGTATATGTCTTGCTTGAATGGTTACTGAGATATCATAAGCTATTTATGCAACATTACAACATTAATATTCACTGCCTTTATTTTGGCTTATAAAATCCATTAAAAGTTTTGAACTGAATGAATGTCATCAATATAAAGATTAATTTATCCTGAATAGTTTGCCATTTACAATTTTCTAATAACACTTATGGTTCTAAAGAAATGCATATTTGTTTGAAATGAAAGGTTATAACTTCATTTTTTAAAGGCTCAAGCCATACCCACTGGGAGTTAAACATACACACACAAAACAGCTGTACTGGAGAGAATGAAGGAATGAGATAAAGTGGTCTGACAAAAGAAATATTCAAAAGCAGATGAATGAACAGTTCTAGTCCTCATTGAGAGATGGCAATGAACAAACCAAAGCCATTCTTAAAGGTGGACAGATAACTAGAGCGAGTGACAAAGGTGGAAAGATGACCATACTTTATCCCAAATAACACCAGATGGTAAGTGTCACACCCAGAGATAGATGGAAAGAGATTATCATCCTAGATGAATGTGTATGGCTATACTATGTTTGAAATGCACAACAAAACACAAGTGTTTGTAGCACTTGTGCATGCAACCCATTGTACTAACAGGATCTAAACCAGGGTGCCTGGGCATTTTTCAAACATATCGGTAGCTAAGACATGCATCTGGAGCTTTTCTCCCCGAGCCTCTGATGAAAATTGGCTTTGTTCTAAGTCGGACTTTCCTGGTTAATGAATGTTAAATAAATAAATAAAATAAGTGATATTTGCAAGGTGAGAATGCAGTGCTGTATCTCTTTTACTTGTATTCTCATTGTGAATCTCCTCCAACTTGGAAATAGAGTGATCACTGTTAAAATATAACAAAAATGATTTTCTTTCCTGGCTACCTATAAATTCTTGTTGCAGTGACTTTCCAATAGCAAATGTTACAGAGAATGGGTAATCATCCAGGCTTCTCAAGGTCTGAAGATGGAAGTTGTAAATGAGCAGTATTCCATTATGAGGACTTTATTTCACAGGTGGCTTCATCTCTTGAAACTGGCCATCTTACTGATACAAGAAAAGCAGGACCCCAGAGATGCTAACCCAAGTACATGATAAAGTCCAATCAAAGACTGAGAATGTGAGTCAGAGAGAACTGATGTAAACTGTAAAAATAATTATTCATGAAAAGCATATGCAGGTTAGATGGGCAGCCCATTAACAGACTGAAAACACAATAAAGGAATGTCAATGGAGTAGGTGTATGCAAGTTCGAAGTGTGCAGAAAGTGTTTTTTATTTGTGGGGTATAGGGGGAGGCTTACACCACTGCAAAAAAAAAAAAAAAAACTTATTACATTGTTCACTGAAAGTCATTTCTGTGAAATGTGTTTAAATTATTGGCATTCTCTTACATTATTGTTGATCTAGCAATATGAATCTGTCAAATGGCAGTCATAACACTGCAGTAAGATAATGTCATAAAGCAATCATATTAGGTATCAGCATATGATACTCTCAGATATTAGTGTATGCATGAAGACTATTGTGACTTGACATAAATAATATTAATTTTCAATATGCTAGACTAATTTAGTGATTAAATTAAATGTCATCATAATATGCATGCGAGCATTTGTATGTAACTAAGCTGAATGTAGAAAACAACAGCTGTAAGCAAACATCCACAAAGTTACGTAGTTAAGTTGGGGGGAAGTTAGAATGCATTATACTGCTGCTATATGTATGCATGTGCACATAGAAGAGTGCTATGTCCTCCTGTTAACTCCATTTTATATGCAACATTGCAATTAATCTACCCAGTGAACCACTGTCCCCTGAAGCACTCTCACCCATCAGGTGTTTCTTTATTATTTATATTGTTTCCAGACTCCTTGTAGAAATGTAACAATGTACAACATTTTCTTCTGTGTTATCTTTCAGTATGCTATGGCTGATCTAAACCATGGACTGTGCTAAGGTAGATGGCAAATGCCTCAAAAGTATTAGTTTGTTTTAACACTGCAGTCAGGGGTACCCTTTTTGTCTTATCATTTAGAAATAATACCTGACAGGAAAAGAAATTCATGTCCCACAACAAGCTTTTTAAAAGTCTTTTGTATGAGATTACTGACTGTTTGCTTGCATTGCAACAGTCTGTGGATAAGAATATGTCAAATCATCTTATGGCTACGTGAGAGTGAAATGGTACCAATTATTTGCCTGTGTTGTTGCAGAGGAGCACAAACAAAAAAATCATGACTATGCCCAACATCCCTAATTGCTAAACATAGTATCACAGAGGTAAAATCGCCTGGGAGAAATGGCCAAAATATCATGCCAGTTTTCTCCCAAATTGTGTGAACTCTGAGGTAGTATGAATAAACAATGAGTTGATAGCAGCGGAACTCCCACATCAGAGATAAGGAGGACATACCCACTGCAAAAGCAAAAAAAAAAAAAAAAGCATGTAATCTTTCACTGTCCTGTAATTGCAAAATGGTCTATAGGATTTATATCTGTAGTATGCTGAATGTGGCCAAACAGTCTGCAGTAAGTTCATATAAAACCCTTTTATAATTCCTGCTATGTTAGGAATGGAGTATATTGTACAACAAAACAGGTACAAATGAAGCATGCCTTATGCCAGTCCTGGCTACCTATATCACACATACCTCTCAACTATACCAAATTCCTTGGTATTTACCAGTTCTGAGAGCAAAATAATGGGGTGCCATGAATTTCTGAATGGCCTCTTCAATTCCTGATTTTTTTTATTTTTTTTATTTAGAATTTTGATTTCTTGTATCTCCAAAACTGCAAGGCTCTCATTCAGTGATGGAAACATAATGCATTGCTTAAAAGAGCACAGCGAACACCAATAGTTCCAATTCTGGCACATAACATAAAGAAAATGTGCTCCGGGATCTCTCCTTTCAATTGTAGACATTAAAATGATTTGACATAATCAGGAAGCAAGAGCTAGTATGCAAACAGCATTAAACCATGGTAAAAGCCACTACACATGCAGCACATTATGTAACAACTTCAGGCCAGCGGCCTTTTATAAACTTTAAGAGGAGGTGGTCCCAGTTGTAGGGTATCCACAATCTCCTTCTCTTACTGCTCTCCTGCAATTCTTTAAAGCCTATCTGTGAAAATTTGTGAAAAGTTAGACCCCTGAGCCAAAAGGAAAATGTTTAACATGGCAATGCGCTGTGCAAACTGTTCAGTTATGAGTCTACCTGTGCAGGAAGGAAAAGCAGACCTGCAGAGGTTAAGAAAGTTTAGGGAGAAGGCAAAGTTCACCTCCAGCTCTCTCTCTGTTAGCAGAAAGACCAAGAAAAGAATTAATTTTAGTTAGCACTTTGATAAACTTCAGGAAGTCTACCTGAAAAGAAGAAATAATTTTAGATCCAAATCATAATGCTTAAAAGACATTTGATAACTGCAGTCATTGTCAGCTAAAGCAGGTAGTGCTGTGTGAATGCTTGGAGAAACAAATGATTTATATAGATCATTTGTACTTAAAGCCACTCACTGCTGACAGCAAATCATTCTCACTGTTCAAAAGTACATTATTATGCATGTTAACTTCTGTCTTGCTGTACCCTCAGGCATTCATTATATATTTTAAAACTTCAGAAATAGTGATTATTTGCTTTTAAGGTGAAAAAAATCAAATCATATCATAACAAATTAAACATTACAAAAGGTGACAGAAATATGTCTTGCAGACCGGGAGTCTGCATTTCTTAATAAAGAGATATATATTCCTCACTGCATAAATGATGCAAGGCCCCCCTCCACCAAACTCTGAATTTCTTTGCTCAAGAAACAGGACAAAACCAAAAAAATAATGGGGAGTAATGGCTCAAAAAATTAGGGGCGATTCTGAAGATATCGCTTTAATGAATTTAAAAAATGAATAAAACGATAGGCTTTGCATGTTCTGACCAATAGGAATGAAACCCTTAATGCATGAGCGTTATAATCTAACCCCACAAAAATTACAGAAAAAGAGAGAGACAGAGAAATGGCAAATATATGAGGCAAATGGGAGTTATGTTACCATGCATTTTCCAATGGGAAATCTGAAACTCTAATGTGTGTCATCATTTAGTGACCTCAGTCTATGGTGACTTGCCAGAAAATCACAATTTTTATGAGGAACAGAGCAAAAATATGAGACAAAACTGTGGAAAATCTCCAAATATCTGGATAGTTGAGAGGTATGCCTAGAAGATTTTTTTAGAAACTGCTTCAGTTTTGTTACATTTATTAAAAGTTACAATATACATTTGGAATAAGGAAGTATGTGGTGGTGCTTATGTGTTAGGGGCATCATAATTATACCTGTCACTCAAAATTTGTGTGTGTGGGGGGAGGGGATTAAATCAATCCAAATACTATCCCTGCAACTCAGTGGATAGCCACTAATGAACGGATATGTGACTGGCTACTAGTTCGGCCAGTATGCATCTGGTGAGAGGAGTAGTATATAGTGCTGGACAAAATGTCTGAAGGCATCCATCCCATAGCATGTCTGATAATCCTAAAGTCAATGGGAGATATGTTTATTGTCACACAAGCACCCACAGCTCTCAACCAGTCAGGGACAAATCCAGAAAAAAATCAGGGTTGTTTTTAAAATATTAGTTCTATTAACTTGAGACATTAACAGAACAAGAGAATGTGAATTAATATGCATTTCCTGAAGGAAAAGAAGTCTGTAACTCTTAATTATTGTCATTATTTATTACTTATAATTCAGCACCTTTCCTCCAAAAAAGATCAGTATTAGGAGGGATTAACTCATCATCGTATCAGTTTAGGACAGGTATGGATCATCCATACTGAAGTGCCAGCGTCCTGACTCCAATGATCATTTGGTGACAGTCCTGGGTTACCCAGCTGTCCAGCAATCACTTCTGCTCAAGGGTGAAATGGTGCTAGGCACTGGTGGGAAATATGTTACAGAGGGGCATGTGGTACTTCATGCATGCAAGAAAAGCTCCAATTCCTAACTAAAGTCCACCATCTCAAGAGTTTTATGTACCCACAGACTTTGCCATGAGTGCTGACCACTGGTATGCATGTTTCATCAAGACAAACTATTTATCTGTCTTTTCTCAACACTTTATGTATTATAGAGGGGATCAGGCAACTTGTAGAGGTGAGAAATCCTGTAGTAAGGCTTGGGTTAGTGCAAAATGGGATGGAGATATTGTGCAGTTTAAAGTTCTTTGTCTGCAGTGTCATATTGAAGAGAAAATATGCATACGGAAAAGAAGACGTTTATACAGAAAAGTAAACATTTCATTGTTTTTAGCATGTTACCCACCTTTAAACTGCCACAAATCATTTTGGTGAGATGTGTAAATGTAAAACACAGTATCCTGGAGGCTGAGAACTCAGTGAAAACTCTTTTGAGTTTTGTGGGTTTTGTTGACTGACCTTGAGTAGAAGGGAGGAGACAAATGGCAGGGTTAGGTTGGTGATCCAACTATTTGCCACTTTTACCTATTGGCTGAGGTTGCAAGAGATGACAGTGTGGTGCAGGCAATTTGCATTAAAAATTCTAAGAAGCATAATATAAATTCTTATCTATTTTTTCTGTGTTGCTTACTTACCTTCATCACTTCCTTTGTTCAGCTGGTCCCCATACCTCTCAATCTCTCAGAGCAAGAAATCTGGACAAAGCCAAAAATAATGGTGGCACAAAGGCCCAAAAATAGGGACATATTTTAAATATTGCTACTGTAAACTCAGATAGTTGCTAGAATAACAGGTTTTGTATTATTATGTATTTTCAGGGGGATATGAAGTCTTAAATTCTAATATTTGCCATTATTTATTATTATTTAGTGTTTTGAAACTTCACTCCCAACTTACTAAAATGTTGAAATCCTGAGTCAGACTCAGCTAATCAACAGGGGTGCAGTTTATTCACTCTTCTATTCCTTCCATAATGCCTGAAAGGGCATGCTGTTCTTTCTGTAACACGTGGCTGCAGTAGCTAATGGATTTTGTTTCTTGTTAGTTAAAGTTTACATTCCTGTTTTACTTGAAGTAATTGTACTTTACTCTGCAGTTAAAATGTCCCAGGTGAAGCTAGATTCTTTACAGAAAACAAAAAGTTAGTTGTTCTTTGTCTTTTCGGCTTTTCCCGGTTAGGGGTTGCTACAGCGGAAATCTGGTCCGCTAATGATTGGCAGTCGATTTTTTTTTTTATGGTGCCGAGTTGCCAGCCCAACACCCAACCTTCAGCGAAGGCACACCCATTCACGCATGTCTTTCGAATGTCACTCAACCACGGGGAGGACATGCAGACTCCACACAGAAGGCGCTCCAGCCGAGAATCAAACCTCTTGCTGTGAGGCAACAACGCTACCGCTGTACCACCACGGCATAGAGTTAAATAGATATTTGTTGTGAATTGTGATTATTGCATCTTCCTGATTTGCAGGTATGCTGGGTATTACAGTTGACACACTGGGAGGTACATTTTCCATTTGGGAGTTAAGCGTTTTGTTTTACGAAAGTTCAGTGTGCTGTTACTTTTTGTATTATTTTTTTTTTGTTTTAGTAATGCAGCTGGTTATTACTATTACAGCATTTACTTTTGGTAAATGCACATACTGTGGTTTCCATATTGTGACCAATATCTCAGGTTATTTATGAGAACATGGGTTTGTAGGAATTTTGCACATTTAACACTCACTCCATGCTTTATGTATAGATCACCGTCCAGGCTGATGCATTCTTTATGTATCTATCATTCTGTGAGCAAATGCACAAGGGCGATTTATCTGGTATTTATGCTATTTTACTGACTGTACAGATCACAGATCTTGATACTTCGCTGTATTTGATGCTGATGCCAGACATTAGTGAATGTCGGTGTGACTTCAATCTTCATGTTGATACCCACAATTCCACTGGAGTGGGTGGGGTTACATTATTATGTATGCAAACTCTATGTTAATCAGTGTTCTGATTTTTGGTTAGTTGCACCTACTTTTTATGGGCCTTTATCTAGATTTTTGATCTTTCCAGGTTGAGAGGTTTGATGTCATACAGACAGTCATAGAAGTCTGACTGATGGTAAATTTGTATCTTTTCACTTTTTTAAACAAATAATAAATGATAACAATTGTAGACATGTTTTCCATGTTTTTGATGAGTTGTGTTCTGAAGTAGTGCTGTACCTCCATAAGGTTGGCCTTACAGCTGACCCTGGTAACTACAAACATATCGGCCTTACAAGCCTCATCTGCAAAACTATTGAATGCATTATAGCTCACCTCAATAAACTACAATATCAAGAATCTTATTAGGTTCCCTCCAAACAGTATAGCTTTGTGAATGGCAGATCCAGAATATTCCACAGGTAAACTTATTTTAAAAGGGTTGCAGAGTCTGTTGAATGCTGAGTGAAATAATGAGGCAGTGTCTGTGTTGCTTCATGTTCACTCATGACAAACTGTTACTAATCCCCACAGGCTCTATCTGCAACAGGAGTAAATACTTAACTCAGCTGGAGGTATCCCTCTCTCAGCCAGCTACATGCAGTAAGCTTAACACTGCCTTACTCCCATCTGTAGCTATGTAACATCTACAGATTACAAACTTTAAACTGTCTTATGCTGATGCCATTAAAAAATGTTTACTAAAGCCTCCTTTGATGCCAATGACTAGGTATCTGGCTAAACTCTCACATTTATATCCTGCACATAACCCAGCATCAACATCATATCCAACAAACAGCTCACACTGACATTACAGGAAATACAGATATTAATGTAAGTCATATAACAAACATTTAAAAACCCTTCAGGCAGCAAGACCAAGCTAGTTCATCTGGCAATATCCTGCTTATAGGTGACTCCCTAGTTAGGCACATAAGTGCTCCACTTACCAAGCTGGATAAGGCCAGGGTACTTAGTTGTCTCTCAGGCTGCTATAGCCCTCAAGTCTCTTCCACCCAGGTACACATAAAACCTGACCACTGCGCAAGTGGGAGTGAATAACTTCAGATGTACCCCATGGATCATATAAGGAGGGATATGATGGACCTGTCAGAATATGCATCTGGGAAGGAAGTGAAAATAGTACTGAGAAGTATCCAACCATTACCAATAAAAATGCTGCAACACAAATAAAAGATATTTGGCATTAATTATTGTCTTAACTACTGCTGTCATTCTAGGGGGATCCAGTATATATTAGCCTGGGATGACATGGTTGACAGCCATGAGTGTTTTGCTAAGGATGGTCTCCATATTTTACCATATAACTTCCTTATATTGGCTAAGACTTTTCTTCCTAGATAGGGTCTTTTCAGGCAAGGTCAGTTTCCTCAAATTACCCACATAGCCAACTGCCATCACAACCATATGAAAGTAGCAAGCTCAATGGTAGAAGCCTAAACAAAAAGTTGCACTCCATACAGGTATTCCCAACCCTTGAAAATATTGATATATATATATATATATATATATATATATATATATATATGTGTGTGTGTGTGTGTGTGTGTGTGTGTGTGTGTGTGTGTGTATGTGTGTGTGTGTGTGTATGTGTGTATAGCTACTGAAACATAGTTTTAGAACAGTGAAAGCACCCCCCCCCCAAAGTGTAGTGTTTTAATGCCTACCACTCCTTTAGACTCAGCACTAAACTGGACATTGCAGCTGGTGGGTGTATATATGTACTCCTAAGAAAGCACCTCACTTCCAGACTCACAATGCAGGACAATGGCTTAGAACTCCCTCACATTTTTCTTACAATAAACAAAACCCTATCCTACATAACAGATAACTATTGTATCCCCCTCTCTGACAATGGCAGACCATGAGCCATATTGAAACAAAGTGACCCCATCCCTCACCATTGAACCAAACATGATCATCTCAATGAGTTCAAATATCTCTCCATTAACTACAGAATTTACACCACCACCACAAATAAGTATGTACAGCAATTCTCTGATTTTATTAATGGCAACTCCTGGTTCCAGATAGCCCAAATCCAAATGAAGGTCACAAAAATATTGAGCTAGTTTCTCACAAATATATCCACCCTCTCGTGAGTTGTAAACAAATTTACCAAATCACTGAATAAATCTTACCATAGTAAAGTAACATTTACTGCAGCTGTGAGACCTGAGTCATTCCAAAATCCCTCCATCTTCAAAGACTTCTCCATGGAAATGTACTACAACTGATCTCCTAAAGAAATTCAAATGCTCTTCTTACCCTTCTTCACATGCTGCAATTTTCATATATAAATTTGACTGAAGCCTGAGTCCCCATAACACATAAATCCCATAACACATAAATATAGTGCCATATTTAAGAAAAAAAAAGACTTGGTGAGCCCCCAGAATCAACAAACCAGACAATAAGATGAAGAAACTCCAAGCCCACAAGAGCAAACCTAACACCCCATCACTAGAGAAGAGTTAAAAATAATCCACAAAGAAACAAAATAACATTCTTGAAGAGTAGGTATGCATTGCAAATTACCATCCATGCTAAGGATAATCATAAAACCTTTTGCAGTTATGTCTAGAACATCAGAAATAATAACCAACAATGCTCTGACTTAATATAACCTAACATTGCTTACTCAACACCTAGAGAGACTGAGAACATATAAGAAGATAAGATACTTTTCCGTACATATCCCTAAATTACTCACAGCATATTAACATACCTACACAATCCTCCCAGATCACCTCCAAAAAAAGTCCTAAGTTCTCTCTTGAAGGCTAAAACACTAGCTCCTTAAGCCCTGCCAATATGTAAGGTTGTCTTATGGCTAACACCTAACACTGTCTAGTTGAATACTTATTACATCTTTTCAATCTCAGTCTCCTCACTGGCTTTGTGCCAGAAGAATAGAAAATTTCTGTAGTCATTGCAGTCCACAAATAGGGGCCCAAAACTGATATGAGCTACAATAGACCTATCAGCCTCACCAACCTCTGTAAGGCAAAGGAGCATATCACTCTGGGCCTCATAAACAAATAATTAGTCGCCCTAGCCAATTTATATTGGTTAAAAGCAAAATGTTTCCCCATAAACCAGGTGGACTTTTTTGAACAAGTTACTGAAGCATTAGACTCTGGTAAATCAGTTTACATAACATGCCTCTACCGAAGGTGGTAAGATCCAGAGTTTGAAATTGGTTTAACGCCTTTTACTCTATGTTACTGATCCTTGGTTTGAAGTTGGTTTAATACCTTTTACTGTATATTACTGATCTTTCATTTGAAGTTGGTTTAATACCTTTTACTGTATGCTACAGGTCCTGAAGAAGTCTCTCTACCCAGAGAGGAAAAGTGCTTAATAAAACTTGGTTTCTTTTTTATATCTCTATTTGGTTTACATTTCCCATGCTGTTCTTTGAGGTCTGCAGCAAGTTTTGTATTTTCTGTTTTTCAAATTTTACTAGTTAATACCTTTTACTGTATGTTACTAATCTTTGGTTTGAAGTTGGTTTAATACCTTTTACTGTATGCTACTGATCCTTGGTTTGAAGTTGGTTTGACACATTTTACTGTATGTTACTGATCTTTGGTCTGAAGCTGGTTTAACACCTTTTACTGTATGTTACTGATCCTTGGTTTGAAGTTGGTTTGACACATTTTACTGCATGTTACTGATCTTTGGTTTGAAGTTGGTTTAACACCTTTTACTGTATTACTCTATATTGTGTGTATCTGGAGGTTAGTGTTTCTCCAGTCACCATAATAATTAAGAGCTGATCATGCATGTGTTGAAAGTTATCTCTGGTGGCTTGTGGTCCACCTATCCACATTATGTGCCATTAAGGCATGATGAGTTAAAATAATCTTTGGTGCCTAGTGTTCCCCTGCCCCCATCCAGATCCAGCGTAAGTGCCATGGAGGCACAGTGGTGGAGGGTTCTTCCTGGAGTATACTGTATCCCCCAGGCCCATGCTACATATCAGTTTGCCAGTCAGGCATGCGTAATAGAGTTATCATTGGTGGCTAGTGTTCTCCCCATTTCCAATCCCCATAGTACTTAAGTGCTGCTTAGGCATGAGTAAAGCAATTTTCCTGGTGGCTAGTGGTTCCCCAAATTGAATGTTGCAGACTCGGATAGAAAGATTTAGTAGTAAACCTGCTATTGCCTGGAAAATTCCAATTACATTGACTTAAAATGTAGCTTTCTGATTAATTCTTTGCTGCAGGCATTAGAACTCAATGGATGGGCTTACAACATTACTGTCATTCACTAAAGCAATTCTCAGCTCATTCACAAAGGCAGGCAGATCACTTTAGAGTAAGTCACCCAAGAAAATATTAGGTCAATATTTACGTGGAAGAAGTTTCATGCAAGAGTTCTTCTAAGCAGAGGCTGTCATTTAGAACTAGACAGTGTGTGGTCTGATCTACAGTAATTTTCAATGTGGTCTTAATGATTTGCATTATTTATAGCAAATAAATACTTTATTAAATGTTTTGAAGATGATAACTCTGATCTTTCTTAAAGCATAGTCACTCTAACTTTTACAGACAAACAACCTGCAATACTTTACCACAGAGTACCTGCCAAAGGTAAAACTGTACTGCCAAACTGTGACTCCAGTAATACTGACAGAGAATCTCTGTAAGTCGTGAAAGGGTTCCATACTGAAATCTTGCCACATGAAATGATGAATGCCAGCAAGCCAAAACAATAAGACTGAAAACACAACAGAAGAGAGTATCTCAAGAATCAACCTTATATTTTTCTCCTTTAAACTTCTTTTTGCAAAGAGAGCAAGCACCCCCTGCACCCTCAAATGTAGGAGCACAAAGCTCACAACACCCGGCAAACTTATATATAATGACTTTGAGATCACCATATCTTGGATAGTGATGAATATTCCAAGAAATGCTATCTCAGACTTAATATATGTAAGTCCGTTCTTTCAGCCATTCAGTATCCATATTTTGGGACTTACTCTAGTCGGTCCGGACATTTCCAAGGGTTACCTCATGGGATTAGCCCTCAGTATTATTGCACATTATGAATAGAAAACACAACAGTCCTGGATAAAGTGCCCCTTAGAAACAAGACAAAATTTCCAAAAAAACACACAAAGGAGCAGCACCACAGCAGATATTCAAGCACACCAACAATTTAATAGAACAAGATAAAAATAGTGAGCGCTTTCACGTTAAAAAACATTTCATCAGACTTTCAAGCATCTTACATTAACTGACAAACTTAAGTAGTAACTTTAAAAGTCAGTAATCAATCACTAAATAAAATCAATTATGACATCACATTCAAAGTCATATACATTTACATATAAAATACATCAATGTAATATATAGACACACATATATATATATATATATATATATATATATATATATAAATATAAAAAGAAACTTATATAAGAAGAAATTTTACTTTTGACACCTCTTATTAAAAAACTCTTTTATTAAAAAAGAGGGGGGGTATTTTTTATGTATATTGGCAATTCCTTTGTATGAATCTGGCAAAATTAAATACCTAGTGTGCATAGGGTCTAGCCAATAAAAATGCTTTCAATGTCATCCTGTCATTCAAACCACTCAATTTGTGAGCTTGGAGACATATAATCCATTTATTTCCTTGCCCCTCTGTATAGTTCTTAGTTTTCCCTAATCTTCCTGTTTTTTAATCACCTCTATTGCTCTAAACTTGAACTTGTGTATACTACCTCTTTTTAATAAAAAAGGTTTTTAATAAGAGGTTTCAAAAGTAAAATTCTTCTTATATAAGTTTTATATATATATATATATATATATATATATATATATATATATATATATATTAAATTGATGTATTTTATATGTAAATACATATGACTTTGAATGTGATGTCATAATTGATTTTATTTAGTGATTGGTTACTGACATTTGAAGTTACTACTTATGTTTGTCAGTTAATGTAAGATGCTTGAAAGTCTGATGAAACTTTTTTTAACATGAAAGCGCTCACTGTTTTTATCTGGATCTATTAAATTGTTAGTGTGCTTGAATATCTGCTGTGGTGCTGCTCCTCTGTGTGCTTTTTGGAAATTTCATTATTGCTCATTACACTGTAGGAGAAATTACTGCCATTACATTACTCAGGTCCAGCCATGCTACACATCCCGATCAGTGGGGTCACTCACAGCACATAGCATGTGCTTAGATTGGGCCACAAGTGGAATTTGCTAATGTGTTCACTGCAAAGGCCATTATCACTATGAGACTGAGTCTATGACAGAGGTACATCACACACCGGAAATCCATGCTCTACAGTAATATGTATTTTCAAGAACTTCAGTCATAACCATCTGCCCATCATCTAGAATATTTCCCTTTTACAGGCCATACATTGGTTGTTGCTAGTTTTAGTTACTGTTGCTTGTCACCTGCAGCAGCATAGCTGATGAAAAGGAAAAATAAGCCTTTAATCTCAGTTTTGTGATTTTTTTGAGGATTTATTCAGGAACTTGTAATGAAGTAAACTCAATATCCAATCACAGATAAAGACATTTGTCAGGTCATGATTGTAACTGTCAGCCTCATTTAGTGGTTAAGTAAAACACTGATTCACCATCCCAGCTGTGTGGTTTCTCTTTGATCTGTGTACTACTTTGGCATTGTGCTTATGAGACACATTATTGTTATGCAATATGTATCATGCCTTTCAACTGTACAGATTTTCATAGAGTATCCAGATTTTTGCCTCATATTTTTGGTCCATTTTTCATAAAATTGTGGTTTTCTGGCAAATCATTTGCAAATCACTGAAGAGTGAAGTAAAAAAATAAAGGCAGACATTTGAGTTCCAAACTTCCTACCCTTCAGAAAATTCATGCTAATGCAAAACCTAAAGTTTATAAGAGCAATATTTAAAAATTGTCCTTATTTTGGTCCTTTGCCCCCCGATTATTTATGGCCATGTCCAGATTTCTTGCTATAAGAGGTTGAGAGTTATGAGTAAGCATTTAATTTTTGGACATCACAACTGGAGAACTGATAGCAAAAATAAAAACGCTTGTGACTGTCATGGCTGCAGGCCATGAAGAAATAAAGCAAATACTGAGCCACAATGGAAACTTCGGGATGCAGAAACTACACTTTCAGATGCAGACATAGAGATAAAATTGAAAATTAATTCTTCGTAAAACAATAGTAATCCTTGTGAGACAGCACTGAATCCATATAGAAATAATCCTAACAAAATAATGTCAGTATTCATGATTTCCTTGACAAAAATAAAGAAACAGCAAGGATTTCTTTAAAAACTTTCGTATTGAAGGTTTTGAATTTGTTCCAAGGTTTAATTTATAGAATAAAAAGCTAACATGTCTCTATCCCATGGCTGTCAATAAAAATCAGCATCCAGGATTTGTTATAATATTTTACTTTGTAGGTAAGCAACACATTTTGTATGTTGCCTGGTCGTCTACACAAACATTGATAACTATTTCATTACTCCACTGTGACAAAGGATATCTACTATTCAACAAATGCAGCTAGTACAAAGCAAACTGCACAAGCATAATTACCCTAATGCAGAAGTCCCAGAATGTTTTTAAATAAATCAGCTGTACTGGGAGAGTGCAGTTCTGCCAGCTGTTTTTACCCTTTGAAGGGTGGTTCATTTTCCAGCACGCTTGTATGACTATAAGTTTGTATATATTAGTGCAGGAAATTCCCTTCCACACACATATAGGGGGCTGTCAGGGGGCCTGCCTCCTTGCAAAAATGTTTTCTCATTGATGCCATCTGTAGTTTTTACAACAGTGTGCAATGAGTTTGAACAACTTGTATGGCGTTGATGGGTTATGCACTGCAGTTTCATGGTGGACCAATAGTACAATGAGGTTTTGCCTTTAGATACTTAAAAAGAAAGAGTGCTAGCCAATGGTTATAATGTTACATCAAAGCTTTGGCAGGGATTCACAGCCAAGCACTGTGTACTGTGCATGTGTATACAGCACTAATTTCCAAGGAGGTAGCTGTGCAACATACTAGGTAGTTAATGACAGATTTATCAGGAAGGGGATCCTAGCTGACTAAAAACAGACTGCATAAGAAAAGAGAGGCGCAGCAGTAATAAGCAATGCAACAATGTGCTGCCATATGACAGGAGCAGTGCTAGGATAGTGCACATCTCTAATGTGGAGGGTGTCAGACCTGAGACGAGCTAGTCAGTGAGTGCCACTGAGCATAATTATGCGGCATAAAGTTGCAACTAGCAACATGCTGCCTCAAGAAAGGCAGTACAGCTTATCAGAGCAAGAAACAGATAGTCCAATGTAGGGGTGCATGGATAAAGTGGCAACCCAAATTATTACATGAATGAGAAGAAATGGTTACATAGTAAAGAAGGAAACGGAAGAAAAGCAAGCAGAGATAGACACAGAACGGAAACCATAAGGCAAGCATGATATGGGGTAGAAACTGTATTTTTGGGTAGAAGAACACTTTTTATAATTTTTACAAAAATAAGGGTAGGGGATATAAAGCTATATCAAACCCAGAGCTGTTTGACATGCTACACCTAAAAAAATCCCAATCCCTCCGAGCTACACGCTCTAGGGACCTAAACCTTGTCACCACAATAAACAGGACATGCTGGAGGGATAGATTCCTATCCCAGAGACTTCCCATACTCTCGAACAGGCTACCCATCTATGTCAAGCAAAGTTCTTCATTAACACTCTTCAAGAAAAATCTTGATGAGTGGATGGGAAATAGGAAATACACCCTGGGGATCACTTCTGTGTCTCTGCTCATCAGTGGCACAGGAAAATAACTTTCTTGGGTGGCGTAAGCCAGGGAACCTTGTTGGCTAGGATTGCATAGGCCCTTGGGCCGATAGCCTAGTACCTACCTATGAACCTATGAACCTATGAACAAAGGGAAAACTGTGGGTAGAACAGAAAAAAAATATATCAAGTAGCAGGGACTGGAAGACAAGCATAGGACAGACACAGATTGGGGGGGGGGGTTGACACACAAAAGGCAAAAAGGACCATGGATGGGCAGTTGCCTGCAGAGGATAGACAACTGGTGATGTGGGGAATTGGACAACAAGCAAAGAATGAGCAATTATACATTCACAGGAAACACACATTTAAAAGGGGATAGGTTAGGATTCTGGCATGGTTGGTTGTTAGCTTAGCCAACAGGAGTGAAAGACACTCATCATTTGCATGGATGGGCAATGGTCTGGATCAATTGCTCTTCTAGAACTTTGGTGAGTGGGCCCTGGCAGTTTCATGTTTCCAACCATCACATACAAATGTGCTCCATATTGTCAATATGTGCATCCAGTTGCCATCTCACTTTAGTAACAACCAGCTTCGACAACTCAAGTCAAAACATCAGTGGAGTCCACTTTCAGGACAGGAGAAGGGACTTCATAAACACACTCCACTGTCTGGGGAGGTTATCCTTCCTTCTGTGGCACCAAACTGTGGTATATTGATGTTCCCTCATAGCTGTAAAACAAAGCATGTGCTGTTAAACATACTTGTAAAACACTGTGCAAAGTTCAAAACAATGGTACTGCCCCTAAAGTTGTTATTGTACATCTCTGGCTCAGTCACCTGAGCCTCTACATTCCATTTTGACAGCAGTTTGGGGAGGCACTAACTCAGGTCATCATAACAAGAGCAGGTGTTGCCACCCTGTGTCAGCCAAAGCCAGGTGGCCACCTTCTTTAAAATGGCATTATAGCAGCCTGTCAGGTGCTCATTAATATATGTATGCAGGAAGAACTGGAAAATCTTGTTTTCCATAGCATTACATGAGGATGCCAGGTTTTATCACTCCCAGAGGCAACCATATTATTCAGCAGGTCCACTTAAGGAGGAATATGATAATGTCAATAAGCATGGAAGCAGGTTTGTGAATCATTTGTCATGCAACATAGAGGTGTACAGCTGCACTGCATACAAAGAAACATCATATGCACAAGCATACAAGTCACAAGTTTTGTGCTATACATGACCTGCATGGCTAACACAGCTATGTATGACTAGTGCATTGCACATGGGCAGAGCATCACAGACTTTGGCACCATATGCACCATTATAACCTATGTGATAACTGCAGCTATTAGTGCAATATGTAATGCATTCACCATATTACACAAAATCACTTACAAAAATATGACTAAGGTATGGAATAATTTAATTGCAAGCTCTGTAGACATGCAGAATTACAGAGCTGTGAAATAAGTCCTGCTGTAAAGTACCTCAGCCACAACTACACTTTAGGTGATGGCTGTCAGGGACAGTAAGGTATATGTCTTATTTTATGTGCACTTGGGACCACCTCATATAGGTATGGCACAGTAATGTCTGGCTGTATGTATACGGAGATAAAAATGTGAACATTATATACAGTAGGTATTACATGCCAAAAAGGATGTGAGATTCCAGAGCCATATGAAAAAACACATGGGTACCTCACTGGAAGGAGGGAGGAGGTTGTGTACAGCAGTAACTGCAGATGTTAAATAGGTGTATAAAGGGGAAGAAAGCCATGGCATGTGTATTCCACAGCATAGCATATACTCACACTAAATTATATGGTTGTTCTCAGATGTACAGGTCTTGGCATGACCACTTGAGGAGGGCATTTTTTAGAAAAGATTTCTAGTCAGGAGAATTAGCTGCCATTACAGGCCCTCAAATTCATTATATGTTCCTTCTTGGCATAATACTGGAATTAAACCTTAACAGGAACAAATCTGACAGGGTCTGATGCAAAACATGCATGTTGTAAGTGGCCATAATATATCCCTACAAAAGTGTTACCAAGAAGATGTTCCCTGTAAAGGAAATGCACAGGATACCGCAACGTACAGGTTCACAACAGGAGATGGACCACCAACACAGGAGGAGCTGAGTGAGATGTAGGAGTTTTTGTTGCCATTCTCTCATTAGTTCCTTACACCTTGTGCTGGAATGGATGTGAGAGAGAGCCTGGCACCAACCACGCATTTAGCAGTAAGTGAAACACCAGGTTAGTAATGCTCATTATAGTGAACTATAGCATACTGCACTGCATGACTGAAAAGACGGATTACCCAAGATCCACCTGCACATCTGTCTTCGCAGGAACCTCTTATCTATATATGGAGAATTCTGCATAGAAAGGTAAACAATCCAACATATTGTATAGCATTGTTTCCATGTGTACTGCTGCGCATGTCATAGGGGTATATGGGGGGAATCTGAGTGTGGGCTGACAAAGCTGTAATGTTTTTTAGCATTTTCATAAGTTCCACTAATGGAGGGCCCATCACAAGAGGTAAGTATATGGCTTATATCAGCAGGCCACCATGACTGATGATGATGATGATGATGTTAACATGAAATCTCCATGGTTTACTGACACAGCTGCACTGTCTGCAAAGCTACAGTGGAGACATCAACTCCATGCACCATTACAGAGGTGCTTGCAGAGGTAATGTCAGAGTACATGGCCATAACAGAACATGATAAATGTCCTGCACCTGAGAGTTACACACAGGCACCAACTAACTTGCACCATCTATGACATGGGCATACTCACAATAGATGACAGAGATGTGGGGTGAGCTGACTTGACTCCAGAACTGTCCCTGATGTGAGTATAAGACTCAGAATTGACCAACAGATTTGCAGATCAGTGATCCAGGCATGCACAAGTGTGTCACACAACATAGTGGAGATGATGAGTGTGCTGTGGGGTTTGTGGAAAGACATGCATCCACAGGCACAGTTAACTGGGGTACAGGGAGCAGTGATGGTGAATGCTGCCTTAATTACAACTGATATCTGGTATAAGTTCTCAAGCCATGCAGTCCATGGCTATGAGTGGCTCTGCATAAGACATGGTTGAGCAAGAGCCATCCCACATTGCACTACATAGGCCATCTCAAAGACGTCTACCAGGCTAAGTAGGCAAGACCTTCATTTAACAAAGCCAAACTGGGTTAGGTCCAGTGTCTGTAGGTTGACAATGTCCTTGCTGATCATTTTCATGACAATTCATTCCATGGCTTTGCATAACAGACTTGTCAGACCCATGAGTCTGTATATTTCACAGGATGGGTTGATGGCCCACCCTTATGAAGAGGGATGATCACTGTGACCCTTCATTCACCTGGCACATAACCTTTTTTCAGGCTGTAGTTGGAGTGCCCCAAATGGTCCTGCTAGGTCATGTTTTAGGCTATTTAGGAGGCTGCTGTGGATATTGTAAGGGGTCCACTGAAGCAGCATGTTTGGCCTTTCTGAGTGTCACCTAGACCTTCTCCCTGTTAATACCTGGAGGGGCTATAACAGAAGGGATTTTACAGGGGGGTAGGGGAAGTGGGGCTGTGAAGTTAGAGATGAATTTATCGGCCAGTAGATTCACTATGTCACCCTGGTCAGTGAGAATTGTTTCATTTACCACCAGTTTTGCACACTGCTGAGTGTTATCTTTAAGGTTCCTGACATAGCAAAAGAAGACCTCGTGATTGTCCTTAGGCTGGGATGCTATCCTGACCATGTATTTGGCCTCTCAGTTTTTTGTTAGTTGAATCTATGAGCTCTTGTCTTTATGACAGGTGCTCTTTCTAATTTTGGTCTTGATTTTTTTCTTTTGTTATATACCCCGATAAGGAAAGGATTCCACCATTGCTTTTTGTTTTTGTGTTAGATCTGGTCTTACTTCTGGTAGGTATGGCAGCCTCAATACAGCCATTTACATGTTTGAATAGGGTTTCTGTAAATAATTCTGCAGAGGCAGCTGTGTTCTCAAGGTTTGGAAGAGCTATGAATTTTGACAAACTGTCATTTAATAGGAAGTATTTTGCTTTAGAATAACTGTTATGGGTTTAGTTGTGTTTTCCAGGTTGAGGGACACAGCTTTTTCTTTTGACCTCATGAATGAGGATATGATACAGGCAGGGGTGCAATGCCTTCCCATGTTTGTGAGTGCTAGCTCCAATACGTCCAGAGTATTTTGCTGATAAAGTGCAGGAAATGTCATAGAGGAAGGCCTGTAGCTAACCAGAACATGGAAAGGGACCTTGTCTATGGAGACTTATACGTGGAAGAACTCCAAGGCATCATCCTGTTTAACCAAACTTAAGTTGTATTTGTTGCTAATGTAGATCAAGACAATCAAGATAGTTCCACAATTAGCCGATGTCTGTGCTGCTGTTGGTCTATATTTCTGGAAAACATTGTAGTCTTGCATTGCTGTAGTACTTTAGGTGGCTTTGAACCAAGTCTTGGTGACAACATAGCTTTCAATACCTTAAGGGTTCTTTGAGTTTTTTTTTTTTGTTATATTGGTAATTTTGTCATTTTGACATTGCCTACAAAAGGCTCTAAGCGAGAGGATGAAGCTTTAGACAATATCTGAAAGCCCAGGGGGACAGGTGCAAACCATCCTTGGCAAAGCAATATGATCTATTAGATTTCTCTTGAGTGATACCAGAAATTAAGCCAATTATTAAAATCAATCATTCTCTCTTCATACTGTGGCATCACCCTCGGTGATGGTTTAATGCTGCTCAATGCAAGGCATATACCTGCCTGTGAGATATATCCAGGAAGATCTATAACGTCTCTTTTCATATAGTCCAGCAAGGTATGTCTCAGGTCATTTACACCCACATGGATGATGATAGAATCATATTGATACCTGTAGTGCAGTGACTTGAGTGCGTGCGTGATATAGCACGTCCTAGCTCCAGATAGGCAACTAACCATTATCTCCTTGTCCAGCCTAGATAGAGGGCCATCAGTGTCATACAATGGAATGTCCTATGACAAGAGTACTAGGTAAAGTTTTGGCTTGCCTTACGGGCTTTATCGTTAGGGATCATTGGGTTTAGGCTTATCCGTGGTGTTAGATATTGTGAGGTACTGGATATTCTCTTACACATATTGAAACATAATGTCAAGGAACTGGTTGGGATATGTGAGGGTCACACCTGCAGTATCACTAATGTTTCTAATGTAGGTTGTTGAAAGGTCCTTGTAGCCAAGCTTGTTAATTCTAGCCATACCTTTTGGTCTGCACAAATGGGCTTACCTCACATTCTGAGTGATTCTGCTTATGGAATATTGAGTTTAACTAGGTCGCTTACAATATTCCTGTCCACTCATTAATAGGACACTGCCTGCTAGTCTGCAGGTAATTGTATGTCAGATGCTGCCTGTACTTCCATCACTGGTGTAGATGGCAGTTACTCCTAACATTGCGAGTAATGGTTATGACATCAGCTTCCAACATGTGCTGCTGTGCTTCTCATATTGCAAGTCCTGATATAGTTCATGTTATGTCACAAATCTTGGAGTTTCTTCTTGATCTCTGAATCAATCCACCACTTCAATTACCCTTACTTGCATATTTGGTGTGGGCCATTTGTATGGGATGCATTGTTTACATGTCATTGTACATTCACTAGCATGTACAGCATATTGCACAATTTCAATCATTGTAAGGCTATACAACCTTTAATTAGAATTGCCCACACTATGTGCATAGCTACTTTGCACTGCTTTGTGCTGTACTCTACTCTAACTCTCAAAAAAGAAATAGTAATGACCCTTGTTTAAGATGTTCCAGAAAAAAGTATCTTAAGGTTTATATGATGTATCTCTACTTAATGCCAAATGACTCTGAATTGAAATGTTGGCATGCATGAAAAGTAACACTAAAAATACAAGAGAAGAGCAAATATCAATTAGCACGCTTCTCCTTTAAACTTGTTTTTTGATTAGAGAAGACTCCCTGCATCCTCCAACCTGGGGAGCAAGTCACCTACACCTCCCACTACTTATATATACCAATTCCAAGATCTCCCTGCCTCAATGCAAAGTAATATTCGAAAAAATGTCAGTCTCAGACTTGGTATATGTAATTCCAAATTGTCAGCCATTCAGCCTCCATATTTTGGGAATCTGCATTATAAGCCCTGACCATTCAAATGTTTATAATGCAGGCTATGTCTTCCAAATGATATACATATCTTTGACTCTTTAGATATAGCCTTCCAGAAATCAGAGAAAGTTCAGCTCATAAAAAAGGATAAGAAAATTGGCTAATAGGCAAGAAAACTTAAGTAGTCAATATAACTGGCAAATAGCCAGGGGCGGCTTGTACTGGTGGTCTGCAGGACTGCAGCCCCCCCAGATGTACAGAAATAAAAATAAAAAAACAAACACGAATCCTGGAACTCACACATGCACACCCGCGGTGTTTCCCAAGAAGGGGATTGGACTGCAACATCTGCAGGCTGGGTAGGAGCTTATTTCTCTCACATGCTGATGGATGGGAAGATCTGCTCTCGCAGGCTTTCTAGGATACTTAACAGCTTCTGTTGGGCTTTCTAGTGCTGATGGACAGACTTTTGAAGTTCTCATGGGCTAAGCTTGGACTTGATGGAAATACTCACTTAACAGCTTGGACTGTGTGTTTGAAGCAGGAATAGTGCTCTAATGGAAGGTAGGATACTTATCAGCTTGGACAGACTTGTGTGTGAGAAATGCCCCAGTTAAATATGTCTGAGTGTGTGTGTGTGTGTGTGTGTGTGTGTGTGTGTGTGTGTGTGTGTGTGTGTGTGTGTGTGTGTGTGTGTGTGTGTGTGTGATGCCCCAGTTAAATATGCCTGGTGGCTGGACTCAAACCCTGCAGCTTGGAAGGCGGTAGCAAGAGCTTCAGTTCCCTACCCACCACCACTTATGAAATTTTTGCCTCATATTTTTCTTCTGTGGTTTTCTGGATTTTGAATTCACTAAATAATGACAGGTATTTGAATTTTAGACTTCATATTCTTCAGAAAGTACATGGTAACACAAAACCTTTCATTCTAGCAATTTTCTGTTTATAAGATCAATATTTCAAATTTGACCCTATTTTGGGGGCTGTATTCCCCCATTATTGGCTTTGTCAAGGTCTTCTTGTGCTAAGAGGTTGAGAGCTATGGTGAGAACTGAATTCACTGAATATGTTTGGGGGCTGTATTCTCCCATTACTGGCTTTGTCTAGGTGTGTTGTGCTAAGATGTTGAGAGCTATGGTGAGAATTGACTTCACTAAATGATAGCCATTTAAGATTCAGTCTGCCTGTCTTTCAAGAAACAGCTGATTTGGCATAGTGGTATGTTATTCTGGGTTTCCTATTAGGTGACTCAAGATGCATTCTATCAAATGCGTCTTGGCTGAACTTAAAACAATGAAAAGGCAAAGTAATGAAAGCAGCCAAGCAAATTCTTTACCTGGGAAAGAATTTGCTTGACTGCTTCTGTTACTTTGCCATTTTCAGCACTGTAATGCGATCTTGGAGTTGGTATATTTAAGTAGGGGGTGTGGGGAGCACAGCAGGGTGTGGGGGGAAAGCCCCCCACTTTATGTATTCTTTCAATTTTTTTTTCTTTTTTGGAACAGCGATTTTTTTCCCATGGAAAAAAATTGCTGTTCTGAGCTTTTGAGATTGTAAGCTTTCACTTATATGGGGGCGATTATTCATCATTCGCTTTTTTAAGCATTCGATGATATAATATAGACATGTTATTCTCACTGTAGTGCACAGGGTCCTGAGGCCAAGACTTGGCAGTGAAATGCATGGTGATAATACAGCATTTTATTCTAGCAACTTTCCAAGATTATACAAGCAATGTTTAAAATGTGTCCCTAGTTTTTGGGCTTTTGTCCCCCACCAATAAATTGCAGCTTTTTCCAGATTTCTTGTGCTTCAAAGTTGAGAGATACAGTTGAGTATCGAGTGGATTTTAAAAGGAGCTGAGAGCTTGAAGAGAAGTTTAGTGGTACTTATGCTGAGTTGGCTTATGTTGTTAATAGCACAACAGGTAAAGTATTTGCTTTTGATGCAGAATGCTGTGGGTTCTACTCCCACTGTATATAGATGCATTGCTGATACAGTACAGTGCTGTACTTTTAAAGGGGTCCTGAGAATGTCCTCTTTGGTGGAGATACCTAGTAACAATGAACTTCTTATCAGTTTGCCATCCATTCCCTATTGCAATATTACTAGCTTATCATGTTTTTTAGTATAACATAGGCAATTTATTCCTCAAGGGCAACAGACACTTTATTTGTAGATGAAACAATGAAATATAAAGTTGTTTACTAGCAGCAACCTCTTCATTAGTTACAGATCTCTTTAATGTGGAATTATTTAGATGACTTACTTCTGCAGAGATTGTGCATATTTACTGATACTGGTAGATTGTAGAAGTTTAAGTAGACTTTTACAATGAAAATGTTCTGAATTAGGCAGTTTTGTCATTATTGGTTCATGCATTTTGTTTCTTTGTTTACTGGAAAAATATTCAAAACAATAAATTTAAAATGCCTTCTAACAACTGTACTGCATTATACAAGGAATATAATTTAATACAATCAGGAAGGTGTATCAAAGAACACATGTATGTTTCCTGTGCAAGAGCACTATGATTTGAAAACAGCCCAAAGTTAATCTTTATCTGCCACTGATCAGATGAATTTTCTTTGAATGTGGGTTTCAATGCTGCTTCAATGAATGTGACTTTCAAGGGCAGAGAAGTTTTAATCCTAAGTCTATTTTCATTGTGAAACTGCATTACTTTGTTTAGCAGATGTCTATGAGTGCTTGTGATGTAAAATGTAAAATCAAACTTTTAAATGAAATCCAAGTCATCATAGAAGTAAAGCAGTATGCACATTACAGTGTTTATGGTAAATGGGGCGAAATAGCCAATTAATGGTCCATTGGAATAGCTGCAGGGGAGGCCCCATTCAACCAGGATTTTGTGAGGGGGAAGGGTGGCAAACTCAGACAGTCGCGGCTGAGCTATACCTCTTAACTGTCCAGATTTTTGCAGAATAAATAGATTTTTGCTTATTTTTGGTTTGGTCCTCATAAAACTTGTGGTTTTCTGGCAAATCATTTAGGAATGAAGTCACTAAATAATGACAGACATTGAGTTTCAGACTTCATACTCTTCAGAAAAATGCATGTTAAAGCAAGACCTGTTATTTTGTCAGCTGTCTAAGTTTATACAAGAGCAATGTTTAGTACTGTTTGTATGTTCTCCCAATATATTTGGCCTTATCCAGATTTCCTGAGTTAAGAGGTTGAGAGGTATGTGCAAATAAATTACTTTATAGAATTAGGTATAGCCAAACCTCTCAGCTGTCCCCAATTTTGGCTCAAAATATTGCTCTCCCCCCTAATAATCCCTCCACAAAATGGCAAATTTGGTATAAAACATGTAGAGTTTACAATTAATAAATAATTATAATGATTAAGAGTTATAGATTTAATTTCAGAAATGCATGTAGATTCCCTTATTTTGTCAGCTGCTCAAGTTAACAGTACTAATATTAAAAAAGTGTGCCTTCTTTGACAGGTTCCCAGCTGTATTGTGTGGCTATTTTATATTTTTGCATCACATCTTGGTCCATTTTTCATAAAATTGTGGTTTTCTGGCAAATTAGTGGAAAATCATTAAAGACTGAAGTTAGAAACTAATGACAGACATTTGAATTTCAGATTTCATACCCTTCAGAAAACTCATATTAATGCAATACCTACTATTCTATTATCTTTATAAGTTTATAAGAGCAATATTTAAAAATTGTCCTTATCTTTGGGCCATTGTCCCACTTCTGTTTATGACTTTGTCCAGATTTCTTCCTCTGAGGCTGAGAGGTATGACAAATGTGTCAGGGCCATTACCGTCAGCCAGAGACATTTCCAATTGTGACATACTTGTTACACCCACTCCCCTACGTACTGACTCTGGATGTGTCCAAAAAGGCAAGGATCAGTTATGCAGTGTAAGTGTGCAGACTATCCCTCCATCCAAGGTAGACACAAGTATGACAGTGGCTTTTCATCTGTCCTTGATTTTGCAGAATGTTCTGGTTTTCTGTCATATTTTTATACTGTTCATTTATGCTTCTTCTTATTCAGAAAGACTAAGACTGTAAGATGCAAGTAAGCTTTAATGAGCATACTGTTAAAGAATTACCAACATTGAAAGCCTTTTTGCTGTTGCCATGCAGAGAATATTTACATAACTAGATAGCATATAAGCCTTAGGTATTGAAATGCATATGACAGTATTTGTAATAAAGGACAGGATTACAGTATTTTCAGAAGCTCATTAGATTTGTTGGAGACTTGCAGTCGTCTTTGCAGACTTTACCTGTAAACTAAACAGAATGGCAATCTATCATGTGTGGTCCATAACCTGTGCAGTAATCCTTTAAGCAATTATCTTGAGCTTGTTTCTTGTTTGCTGTTCATTTTTTACTTTGATCATGTTTTCCCCGTGAAACATGTAGATTGTTGTTGTCAGACAGCAGGTCTTTTTTTGGATAAGAAACATTTTTACAAGTGGGAGTATCAGAGAGATTGCTACTTTCAGCATGTTACTTGGTACTTTTATAAAGCTGAATATAATTTATAATTAGAACTGCAGTGCAAGGATAAGTGGTTTGAGTTGAGTGCTGCCTGTTTTTTATACTTGATTTTCTGACGGGCATTCCAGTAA
>NC_056727.1:274172292-274219792 GCF_019279795.1 Protopterus annectens
AAACTAATGAAAAGTACAAGAAGTAGGGAGATGCTCATTTACTGACATTAGCAATGGTATGCAGGAAGGTGTGCTGTTACATGCCGACTAAGTCCAACAAAATCTGCTTCATAAGGTGAACTATAATATTTACAAACTCAAATGAAAAATTGGATGATAATAGAGGGGCATGTGAGGTTTTACAAATTAGCAATATAATGGTGATTCTGATATGTGAGCAAGAAGATGCATCTTTTATATGTGAGCAGTTGCTACACACACATAAAAAATATAAGGATGATCAATATTTTAATATAGTGACATCAGTAAATACATTTATAAAGTGCTAGACTTCTCACATTGTTATCTTCTCACTGTATCCAATAGTCCAATAAGCCTTCTATGATTACGCTGTATACCTATAGTATTACAGACATCTTTTGTGACAGTAAGAATGTAACTGAAGCAAAAGGCTTTATAGGTTCATAGGTAAGTACTAGGCTATCTGCCTGAGGGCATCTATAAGCCTAACCAGAATGTGTTGGCTTTTGCTACCCCCTTAGATTAGTTCCCTGTGCCTCTCTCCAGTAGAGCTATTAGTTCCCTGTGCCTCTGTCCAGCAGAGCCACTGCAGTGATTTCCGGAGTAAATTTTCTTTTTCCCATCCACTCATCAAGGTTTCTCTTGAAGAGTATTAGTGAGGGGCTCTGCCTAATGTAGATTGGAATCCTGTTCCAAAGCATGGGGAGTCTCTGGGACAGGTATCTATCCCTCCAGCATGTCCTATTTATCATTGTGGTGAGGTTTAGAACATGTGGTTCTGGGGGATTTGTTTTTTTTTTAGGTGCAGCATGTCCATCAATTCTGGGTTGGACATGGCTTTGTATCTCAGGCAGAGTTCACCTCTGAGTAAGTGGTATGCAACCGAGTACAGCTGGAGTTTCTTCAGATGGGCTGCATAGGGCATCTGTTTGATGCCTGTAATCCTCTTGGTGAGATGCTTCTGTGGTCTTTCCAGCTGTTGCAGGTGTCTTGTAAGGTACATCCAAAATGGGGCGTTGTACTCTATGATGAGTCTGATGAGTGATGAGTAGAGGGGCATAATAACCTCTTTTGTTCCAGATGCGAACCCTTTTGTGATTAGGTAGGCCACATCGAAGGATTTTCTAACCACCTTGGCAATATGATTATCAAAGGAGAGATTACTACTACTTGGGTCCCCAGATTCCTTATTACATTTTCTGTATTTAGGGGACTACCACGTATGTGGTAGTTTGTGGGTACTTTGTTTTTTCCAAAGGGGATAACATGCACTTTTTGGCATTTAGCTTGAGAACATGATTTTGACACCAGGTATCCGTCTCAGTGAGACCCTTCTGGAGGATGTCTGTATCAGCTGGAGAGTCAGTTATGGCCCCCAGTCTGTAGTCTTTGGCAAACTTGATCAGCCATAGTCCTCTTGTGCTTGCCTGTATCTCTGAGAAGTATATACTGAACAGGAGGGGTCCCAGTACTGAGCCCTGGGTGACGCCACTTGTAACCGGTTTAGAGTTGGACCTAGAGCCTGCAACTCTCATCGTGTGGGTTCTATATGTGAGCTAATTGGCAACCCATCTCATGACGTAGAGGTTTATCTTCAGGCTGGTGAGCTTGTCTATAATACCAGAATGGGGAATGGTGTCGAAAGCCTTTGCAAGGTCTAGGGAGGCTCTATGGACCTCCTTTCCCTCACCTAAAGCCTTGGTAACTGTCTCAAAGAAGTCCACCAGGTTTAGGAGGCATGATCTGCCCTTAACAAAGCCAAACTGGGTAGGGTCCAATGTTTGGAGGTTCTCAATGTCTCTGTTAATGAGTTCCATGATGATGCGCTCCATAGCCTTGCAGACCAGGCTAGTCAGGCTTATAGGGTGATAGTTCCTGGGGTCCGTTGTGGCTTCACCTTTGTGGAGTGGGATAACTGTTGCTGTACGCCGCTCTATGGGTACGTAGCCTGTAGAGAGACTGAGTTTGAACAGTGTGTTTAGGTGAGGGGTTAGCTCATTTTGGAGCTCGTGTAAGACACAGCCTGGGACACTGTCCGGTCACATTGAAGCTGTGTTTTTGGCTTTGGATAGGGCTGTTTTAACCTGTGTGTCAGTGATTGTTAGGGCCCTACATTCTTCTGGTATGGTTATAGGACCTTTAGGGGGTAAGAGGGGGGTGAAATTTGCACTAAACCTGTCTGCCAGAATGTTGGCAATATCAGTCGGTTCAGTGTATTTTGTGCCATTCTGCACTAACTCAGAGCAGATCAGAGTGTTTCCACTTAGGCTCTTGACATAGCTAAAGAACGCTATTGGTTATTTTTGGAGTCCTTGGCAATTTTTCTTTCGAAGCTAGTCTTGGATGATTTTATGAGGGATCATAGTTTCTTGCTGATACTGATCAGAGATGTCTATCCTTCAGGGGATTTTACTCTTTTCTGTACTAGTTGCCTCCTTCTATTGTATAGCTTATTTATGGCAGGGGTCCACCAGACTGGTTTCTTTTTCTCAGAGGAGTGAGTCTTGGTTTTGCTTGGGATAGCACGATCCATGCATTTTTGCAGGTGCTCATAGAGTACCTTTGTAAGGGATTCAGCAGCTTTGACAGCATTGCCCTTTAGCATGGGGGCTGTGAACCTTTCCACCTTGGTCTTAAGTAACATGAAGTTTGCTTTTGAAAAGTTTTTCACAATGGTTTTCTTGACTGAGAGTGGGGGGTGGAATGTGGATATCCAGAGTGATTAGTCTATGGTCTGATCTAACCAGTGAGATGTTGACCTCCAGTGTAGAACACCGGTTGCCCATGTTGGTGATGACCAGGTCCAATATGTTGTCATCTCTGGTGGTGGTGTTGACCAGTTGATCCAGGGTGTTTGAGTTTATAAATTCTAGGAAGCGTTGGGCAAGGGAGTTAGTACTTGAGTAGTTCTTCCAGTTAATGTTTGGGTAATTGAAATCACCCAATATCAGGGCATTTGGTAGGACCTTCATATTTTCCAGTGTC
This sequence comes from Protopterus annectens, assembly GCF_019279795.1. Lineage (NCBI taxonomy): Eukaryota > Metazoa > Chordata > Ceratodontiformes > Protopteridae > Protopterus > Protopterus annectens. Next base: position 274,175,299 of record NC_056727.1, read on the forward strand.
TCCAGAAACGTGGAATGGGGGTCCTGGGTCGTGGTGGGTGATCTGTAGCAAGCTACAATTTGAATTGCAGTTTTGCCCATTGTTACTTGCACATGGATGATCTCTGAGGCATTGTGCTGTGCCCCTAACCTGGAGGTGTGAATATCCTTGATGAATATGGATACATCCTCGCCTTTTGTGTTTCGGTCCAAGTTCTGTGGCCAAAATGCATGGTATGAGTTATAGCCTGGCAGTGCTGGGGTGATCTCTAGCGCCTTAAACCAGGTTTCTGTTACTGCACAGATATCGATGTTCTCCATACTGGAGTGCTTCGAGTGCATGCATTTTTAGGTTTATACTTCTGGTGTTGAGTAGCATTACCCTCAGTTTTTGGTTACTTATGCTATTTATGGTGGTGGGTTACTTCTGCACATTGTAATTAGAGGACCACAATCTATGTTTAAGATCTTTCTATACTAATACAGAACAGTCCTTTCCCAGTATATCGACTAAATTTAAATCATAATTTAAATAGTTATGGGACCAGTAGAAATAAAATACAAGAAATTCATACTATTTATTTATTTATTTGTTTATTTATTTATTTGTTTGTTTGTTTGTTTTATTTACATACACTTTGTAGGTCATTGGACTTGCAATAGGACTGTTTTCAGTCACAACGCAGGTGCTGTTGCACAGTATAGTTGATGTAATACAGCACAGTTTTAGACAAATGTTGCTTTCAACTAAATACAATATACAATTGCTGCAGAAGTGTAATTATGCATGCAACTAATTCATGGTTGTTGTTCCAATGAATCGCACATTGTTATGTATTCCATTGTTACATAGCTTAATGTTTCTGCAATATTTACAATCATGTGTGTTATAGTTTGCTAACTGGTATAACATTAATAGTAGAAGAGAAAGCAACCGTGAAAAGTTTTCTCTATTTATATTTACAAAAGTTAGTTATCAATGATCTTCACTATACAAGTGGGATATGAATCAATATGTGAAAAATTGGAGTATGTACAACTATGTGGTTCTGGTTGATCATGAAGAAGGTACATATATGTAGGAGTACTTTAGTTGATGAAAACATTATTTCCTGTGTTTTTTAGATTGTTATGTCTACGATTTAGAATGACAGCCTATTCCAATTAGATGTGAGAAAGCTTTTTCAGATGTAACCAGTTTGAAGGGGACACAACAGCATGTGTTTCTTTTGTAAGGAGACATATTAATCATGCCTTTGCTTTTTAATATAGGCAAAAATTTTCATTTTTGGTTTTTGTTTGTTTTTTAGTTAAGGGCTAATAGTAGTGGAATACAGAGTGCTATGACCACCAGGCAGTTAGTTATTTAGAGGATGATGTAATGGTGTTCTGTTTAACTGGTATGTTTGATAAAATCTATACTAAATGTGGTCTGGAGGAAATGGATGCTATATACTGACTATACAGAGATTATAAGGAGGGCATATTTTCCTGTAGCTGTTAGGATATTTTTATATTTTAGCCCTGCTTTGTTTTGTGTGTGTGTGTGTGTGTGTGTGTGTGTGTGTGTGTGTGTGTGTGTGTGTGTGTGTGTGTGTGTAAGTATGAGTGAGTATTTGCATGTGCATGTGTATGTCTGTGTGCAGAATTGCATGGCTGTAGTTTTATCTTTATTTACTGTTAGCCCATGAGAACTTCAAAAATCTGTCCATCAGCACTAGAAAGCCCAACAGAAGCTGTTAAGTATCCTAGAAAGCCTGCGAGAGCAGATCTTCCCATCCATCAGCATGTGAGAGAAACAAGCTCCTACCCTCATGCACTCTAACACACACGCGCACACACACACACACACACACACACACACACACACACACACACACACACACACACACACACACACACACCCACACACACACACACACAGACATAAAACACACTCAGTCTCAACATCATACTCATTCACTTTTCTATACAGCCGCACATGTTCAACTACTTGCATGTAACACTGGCATTTAACATATTTTTATGGACAATTATTAATGGCAAACAGCTTTCTATGATGAAAACTTGAAACAGCTATGAACAGCATACACATGGAAAGATATGCATTGTATCTCTAAAAGGTACCTACAGCAAGCATTACAGTTGAATTATTACCATATACACTGAACAGTTTCCAAAAAAAGCTCCCAGATACAGACAGTATCACAACATACAAGTTGTATCTTCCATGCAAATGTGCTCCTCAACAACAACGTATGACAGAAGTACTATAATCATGTAGATATACAACAGAGACCTAAAACATAATGTAGCACAGTGATGTTATATAACAGATACATTGACATGCCTTGACACCAGGTAACTAAACTGTCTCTCTGTGTTGAGGTACTAATCTGACACATGTGCCTGTCTCAGAATGTTACAGACCTGTATGACATACTGTCCACAATATGTAGCTCTCCAGTGTCATACATCACTAGTGTATCGCATTAGCATGCAGTGTTTCAGAAGCTCATTTTGTGAAAAAACAAATGTGGCATACCACACACTGATGTGGCATACCAAAGACTGATGTGGCATACCACACACTGATGTGGCATACCACAGACTGATGTGGCATACCACACACTGATGTGGCATACCACAGACTGATGTGGCATACCACACACTGATGTGGCATACCACACACTGATGTGGCATACCACAGACTGATAGCTCACAATGCCAATATTTACAAATTCTCGCTGATCTAACACTATGCGCCAGTGTTTGCAAGTCCAGAAGTGCAAGCCAGCCCATACCTCTCAATTATACAGATTTTTGCAGAATGTCTAAATTTTAGCTTCATATTTGTGATTTGTTCCTCATAAAATGTGTGTTTTTCTGGCAGACCTCTGAGAATTAAAATCAATAAATAATGACCTAAATAATTACACTTTTCAGTTTTGGATTTCACATCCTTCAAGAAAATACTTGCTGATGCAAAATCTGCAACTTTCTAAGTTTATAAGAGCAATGTTTAAATGCTGTCCCTATTTTGCCCCCCCCCCCCATTATTTTAGGCTTGTCCATATTTCTTATGCTAACAGGTCGGGAGGTATGAGACAGCCACATTTGTATAGAGTAAAGATACCCTGACAGTGACCCTGGCATGGATTAATTTATTTATTCCTGATACCTGAATGGGCTGGTGGAGTAAAGGAATGTTGAGGCTATGCTTTTGCCTCTTTTTTTAGAGGAGGGATAACGGCAATGCTCTGGATTGAATCAGGTTGTCCTTATGGCAGTCAGTCTAGATGACTATGCAGGACATGAAGGGGTATTGCCAATTTTGGAAGATAGACAGGGACACACCTAAATAAAAGGCCATCCTTAATTCTTCTCAATCACCATTTGAATAATACCAGCACTTAGGTAGGGTATCCTAGCAATGTTTCAAGTCATCCTATATGAGCATCAGTGATGTGACCTGGGCTATCTCTCTCTTCCTATACCCTGCTGTTGTCATCAGAATAGAGGGCTTAATCACCTTAGTGATGCTGAACAACTGCATTATCAGACAGAGAAGAGCTTAGGGGAGTAGCATGTCTATAAAAATCCTAGTCTATGTAAGCACAATGGAACTGCAACCAAGCAACCAACCAAGCAACCAACCAACCAACCAAACAACCAACCAACCAAACAACCAAACAACCAAACAACCAACCAAACAAACAACCAACCAACCAACCAACCAACCAACCAACCAACCAACCAACCAACCAACCAAACAAGCAAGAAAATCAGACTTGCTGAGGAATATGCATATGATGCAGGCCTTACTACCAGAGTGACAGATGAAAGGAGTTGCTGAAACCTTGATTTTGCAGATCTGTCTAGAACATCAAGAGTAGTTAAGAGTACAGTGCAGAATGGTCATGCCTGTTACACATAAAGCTGTTGTTTGTTAGTATACATTAATCTGAGCAGTATGAACACATCTACAGTATAGTGTAGAGCAGTCTACAGTATAACGTAATACAGTATGTAATAGCAAGTCAGTAATGGTTCACACATGATAGTAATTGGATGGATTTTGAAACTCTAACAATGCATTCATACACCACTCCTAAACAGTACCGGTAGCGATATTACCTTTTATCACATACTACTATGATAACTTAGATATATGAGTTAGGAACTGGGAAAATAGAAAACACAGTTGTGATTAGCATATTATCCAAGTATCAATGAGAACTAGTTGCACACTTGTAGAAAAGATTTCATGACTACATTACAGTAAATCTACTATACAAAGTATCACAACTGTGAGTGCTATTAGTTCCTTTTGTGCATTTAGATGACAGATTAATACCGACAGGATTAGCAAGAGGGCTTGAGTTTGGTGCATTCTCCTTCTGTCCAGGATGGTAGGAAGGAGTGGGAAAGGAGTGGGGTTGTACTACACTATTTTGATTCAAACTTAAGGATGTTAATTGCCTGATTGTTAGACTTAACAGGGCAGTGTTGGGCATTTGCTGTTGATAGTCCAGGACAGCATTAATTTGAGTTGAAGATATAGATTTTTAAGTTTTCTTTCTTTAGATATTTTGATGATGTTAGAATAAATCTTGGTCTTAATTGGAACTATGTTTGCTGTCTGGTCAATGTGGCTGTTGATTTAATTACTTCACGGAGCAAGTTCTGGCTATATATTAGTACTTTGTAATTATTTACTGACTAATACAAACAGTTTCTATTTGGGTAGTGATAGTTTAAGGGTTAAAATGTTGTCAGTTTTTATTAACAATCCTAGGGGCAGTGTTGTTATTTAGAAGCCTGTGGCCAGGAGTTTAGGTATCTGTTTAGATTTTTCAGGGAATTCTTAGGAGGTATTTTAATTATACTGTAGTATACCTTGAATATAGATTTTGCAGTACAGAGCTGGATGTGACCTATGTTATGCTTGATAATGTTACTGTGTGAGAGAGGTAATGATATGCTATTGTGTAATAATGAGGAGGAGGAGCTGTGTATGATAATGTTACTATCTAATGGAGGAAATACTATTCTGGTAAGTTACATTGAGGAAGAGGTGACGTCTTTGATGAGTTGTAGTGCAGAGTTATGCTTGGTCAGATCTGAGGACATGAAGCTATCAAGAGGATAAAGGAAATAATGCAGTGGTGTGTTAGTAAGGTAGCAGTGGTGTGTGGGTAAGGAAGCTAAGCACTACCAAGCAATACAAGGGGACACAGAACGGAGCTGACTCAATGTTGCACTCAAGTGCACTACAAAAGCAATGACTTTACATGTAAAACCAAAAGTATTTGTTATTTGTCTTATATGTAAGTTCATTTAGCCTGTTTAAATACTGATAAACAACATACTTATTTCAATAAGGATTCCATGCAGTCTTCTGTCTTTCATAGGAATTTAGCATCATAGCCAATTTATTGGTACCTAGTGAGAAGCAGGGAAGTGCCCCTCACATTGCTGCCATCTAAAGTTGACATATTTTTATCAAAGACAGCACATTTTGCAGAGTTGGTTCATCCCACAGTAATAGCCTGTTTGTGGAACCTGTTAGTTTCTGATGTATTAATTACAGTACTTTAGCAAGGTTATAAAAAACCTGAATGATGCAGAATGAGTTAGATAGAGCTTTTTAATTTACATCTGTATAAAAAAATAAATAAATAGAGAAGCTGAGTAAAGTCTATTTATTTGCCCTTACTTGGTTCAACAGAATGAATTCATATGCCTTTTCTGTCGGTATGTGCCAACAATGTGCATTCTGTTGTCAGACCATTTCAGTATCTGTACTGAACTGTGTATCCTTTGCTAAAGGCGGGGCCTGCGGGATAGGGTTGTGGATGCAAGCCTTGAAAATGGCAGATAATGCTATCATTTATGATGCTGTTTCTCCAGCTTACATTCACTTCCTGCATCTCTAGCTTTCTTTTACCATCCTTGCACCCTAAACTTAATTACCTTTGTAGAAGTACCTTATGCACGTCTCAAACATGCCATTTAAATATCTTTTGGCTGCAGACCAGCAGTAGGCAAGTTTTAAAGCATTAACCGTCACATTTATACTGGGCATACTGTTCTCTTGTCAAGGCTAGCTTATAGATTTTTACTTATAGAGCTAATTTCCCTCTTGAACAGATGTACTACTTGTTTTTAGCATATAATCCTTATGATTGTCATTCTGTTGTACACTTAGGTTAACACCACTGATTTCAGTTTTAGTGACATAACATTTACATAGAGATTACTGTCACTGCCAGCAAACCAAATCACGCAGAAGCCAATAACACTGGTTCAAGATATGAAGTTCATAATGCACTCTAGCAATAGGTAAGTGCTTGCATAGGAATGCATGATCCATGTGCATTGAATAACAACCTAAATATTTATTTTCACTTTATTGTTCAGGTTAGTCCCACATACCAATTGTTCCTTTTCTGGGGAGAATTCATACTGACTAGGAAGAATTTGGCCAGGGTACCAGAACATTTTCACTACATTTTTTAATCAGTACCATAGGATTTTTTACATCCATCTGCTCAGACAGACTGGAGATCTGTTTAAAATCTCATCTAAACAATACCACACTCAGGAGTGCAGCACCTTCTTATGCTATACTGCCTGGTGTGGGAATAGAACTGACAGCCTTTGGACCAAATGCAAGTGTGCTACCTGTTGAAATAGTAAGCAGTACTGCAGCATATTATTTAAAGGGCCATGCAAGTTAGCCAACTGTGTACTTTCTCAATAAATAACCATTGCACAGTCCCAAAAAGAATACGGCTTAAAGTGTGAGAAATCATGAGTGCACTATACACAAATTTGTTTAACATAGTTTCCTACTTGCTGCCTTTGGATCCACGTTTTAGTCAATGTCAACTATTACATACATGCTACAAGTTAGAGCTTTGCTTTCCACTGAGAAGTGAATGTGGGATAAAAGGTGGAGAAAGAGGCACGGAGATTGGATGGAAAGGGCCAGTCACTGCTTTAATGAAACCCTCTCCAGATAGAAAATTATATTCCAGTACTCTCCAAAAATAATCGCTGAATTTCCATTCAGAATCAAACGTGTTTTTTAGTCCCCTTGCACAATGTTATTTAGTCTGCTTTGACATGCTTAATATGCAGTTTATTTTGAGGATATCCTCCACTGCTCCATTCTGCTAAGGGAATTCAGCAGCAGAGCCAGTCCTGTTGTTAACAAGAGTGAATCTAACGAATCCCCTGGACTTTGTCCCCTGCTAATGTTAGCAAACTGTCATCAAAAAAGCACGTGTTCCAGAACAAACGAAAATGGTGAAGTAAAAACTGTGTGATAATGTTTGCCTTAAAGATGGCGGGTCAGACAGCTATTGGCCCAGTTTTAATAATATGTTGCCTGAAAACCAACAATTAATATGGTTAGAAACTATAAATGTGCACGAAACTGGATAAGTACTTAGCAAAGTGATTTTCTACTTAGTAATTTTCATTTATTTATTTATTTTTGTATTATTTAAATATTTTTTCACCTTTTATGTGAAACATTCATTTGTAGACCATATCCACCTATGACAAAGGTCAGAAGAGCATGGATACATGCTACAGCTATGACCAGTTTTAAGCAAAAAAAAATGTATCATACTGTTCCTGGTCTGTGGGAGGAAATCACAGTACATGTCTTAGTCAATTCAGCAAACAAAGATGACTTTTGTTGTGTGAAATAAATGAAAATATTATGTATTGGTTTTCTAAATTGGTAAAAGTTGCTACTATATGACCTTAGGTATTTCTTCTGAGACAAAATGAATATATTTACAAATAGCTGTTATTTATACAAGCTAAATAGATTTTGAACAGGAAATACATTTTAATGCTTTGAGTTAGTTTCTTTAAGATCAAAAATTCAAAGAATAATAAAAGCTGTAAAACCAAGTTTGTTACAAACAAACATAATTACACTACAAACACAAATGCAGACTAGCACAAATAGGTATGTAATATTCAGTTCATGGAAAAGCCACTGCAATATGGAAGAAATGCCAGATCAAAGAGCGGAAAGTATATGTAGACAGGATTGCTTGCATTAAATACTGATTTTCATGGCAGATGACAACAATTTGGTCCACTTAGTTTGCTTTTTCTGCATTAGGTAGCCTGGAAGTCATATTTATCAAACTCCTTTTATCCCCCGACCATACACACACACACACACACACACACACACACACACACACACACACACACACACACACACACACACACAATGTTAGGATTACTGCACGTGGATGCCACATAGTCATTATTTCAGTTATGGTTTATGCTGTGACCCATGTCCATTTTCACCCTCTGCTTCTCATATCCAGCTTGCACTATTGACTTTGTATCCTGACATCATATCTGTTTGTTTTCATATATCAGTTTTTCACCCTCTGGCACCTTCCACTTTGGAAGTATCTAGAATTTTCTGTCATGCTCTACCAACATCTCTTTTATGGATTTTTTTAATGGACATTTATGCACATAAAGCTGTTTTTGTATCTCATGAGACATTTTCTGTCATAGTTTATGCACCATTTTGTAGTTCACCTACAGCTTCATTACACTGTCTGTATTATCAGAGAAGTTCTACTGATATGTGCACACTACTCTAACTTAAACCTTATCAGATATGTACGAAATTAATAACTTCTCATTCTTTACATGATGCACTTCTTTCTGAATATATATCCCAGTGTTTGAACAATGCTTTCTTTTCTAACATGTCACAGTTTGCTTACCTTCATGTCATCTGATGCTAATATATCAATCTGCCATTTTATGTTGCCACCACTACATTCATAACCTAACAATTTACTCATTTGATGATTTGTACCTCTCAGGTTTGTTATTTTCCATTTCTGTACTCAGTGTAGCCTGATAAAACTCCATTAAACATAGCAAGCCTCTATTCACATTTTCCATGTATTCTTAATAATACTGCACGTGACTGTTTACCACTAATAAAAAGGCATGATTATAAAGTAAGTGAAAAAGGTAAGTCCAAAAAAGTAATCTTTGTTGTACGTCACTGGTTGCCACCCTTTCAACTGAATGAACTCTTGTGTCAGTAACTATGTGGCCTGCAATATTTTAACCACACTACCAGGATACCCATTGTGTGTCTAATTTGTTTACTAACCTATTTTTATGCTGCACCCATTCAGTGTCTTTTTAAAGTCAAAATAGGTCATGCCCACTTTGTTGTCTAATCTAGTGCTCAGATTGGATAGCCAAAAATGCCTATATTTCTTTTGCATAACTTCCCTTCTGTGAATAAATGTTGCTTGTGTTTGTGTAGTTCATTGGTATCCAGTGAGAGTCCTTCCTCCAGCTGCATTCCTACAATTTTTGCCACTACTGAAGTCACAGTAACAGCTGAACAGAGCCATAGCTAGCTATTTTGGTGGCCTGTGCTATGCCCCAGTATAGCATCTCATCAATTTTAAGTAGAGGAACAAAAAAAAAAAAACTTCCCTCTCATTTGATGTGCAAAGCACTGAGATTCTCTGACTGTGAATGCAGTCTCAGTATTCATTTCTGGAAGCTGGTGTTCCTCTACTGAATGATCATCTTCTGATCATGTCCCCTAACACCTTGCACCTGGGGAAGTTGACCTCTTTACATCCTCCTAGTTATACCTCTGCAGGTTAACAGTTGTCTTGTTCCTAGTCTTGCACAGGAGAATCATGTTCCCTCTCTCTGCCATCATTAGCCATGATGATTGATGAAAGGTGTTTGTGATATCTTCTCTCAATTCGGTAACTGTTGTAGGTCGATGAATATGAATAAGCCCTACTATCATATCTACCTTTAGTTCTGCAGAGCTTTTCAGTATCTTTTTTTTTAAATGGCAAGGATCCTTGTTCCTCTGGTAACACCTTTCCCATGTACCACTACTGTTTGGTTTTAGTAAATATATCCAGTATGCCAGAATAATGACAAAATGTATTTACTGCCTTGATTATTTTACCCTCTTTCTGCCTATCTTCATGCATGCTGTGGCCTGGGTTTAGAGACAAGTTGCCTAGTATCCAAAGTCGCACTTTTCACCTTGCATATTAATGCATATCTGGATTACTGGGTAGCAGGAGCTTTAGTGCTGTGTTTAAACACAGTTGTCTGCTCTCTCTATATGCTAAACTGTGAATGTCCGAATTTGTGTGTAAGGGATACACTTCTATGTATATGTGTGGTCTGTGATATAGCAGAAGGTAACTAGGTAGAAAAAAGCTGCACTGCATAGAGGAACTCTGCTTCACTTAGCTTCTGCAATGTGATAATGCTCAAGGAAAGTATTGTTTGTCAGTGCGTGTGTGGATTTATGCACGTAAATAAATGTATATTTATGTATCCGTAAGTGTAGAAACTGTATGATTATGTGTACCCATCCAAGTGAGTGTGTGTGTGTGTGTGTGTGTGTGTGTGTGTGTGTGTGTGTGTGTGTGTGTGTGTGTGTGTGTGTGCACGCACATGTTTGTGTGTGTGTGTGTGTGTGTGTGTGTGTGTGTGTGTGTGTGTGTGTGTGTGTGTGTGTGTGTGTGTGTGTGTGTGTGTGTGTGTGTGCACGTGCACGCACGCATTCTGGTAGGATATGTACTGCTTTGTAGTGCAAGTAGGTAGCATGCTCAACTGAGCTGTTCTGCTGACAAGAATAGACAGACACCTTCCTCACTAATGAGATACTGCTCTTATTATGAGAACATGCATGACTGCAGACTGATACAGCAGTTGTGCTGCTGCTGTTGCTGCTCCATGTTATATGAATCCCAGCCCTAATCTTCAAAATCTTCACTACTCATCCCTGTAACATTTTTATTTCTTATATATCTGTGAAATATCTTATCTGCCTTCTTAAATTAACGAGTTGTCTTTACATTGTTTTATTTTTTTTTGAGTGTCCTGCTTTTTTCCATTCTATTTGATTGGCAACTTTTTTCTTATAATCTCTAAACACATATTATGCCCTCACCTTACAAATGACTTCATTTGACAACTGCAGTATTTTTCCCTCTTGTGTTTTATGTTAGTTTCAAAAACAGACTTTGCAATTTGCTGATGGCAGTTTACTGAATACCCCCTACTTTTCAGTTCTCGCCTTTATGCTTAAGACAGCATTTTGTATTTATTTATTTATTGTTACTCATTCTGTAGGCAAAAAGTGACCAGTGAATTATTTGTCAGAACTTTACCTTCTTGAATCCCACAGCTGTCTTTTGATGTGTTTAAATCTTCTTTAAAATAATAATGAACAATGTTGTTAGCTGAGAAGTCCTTCCCCTAGGGTATGCACATAAGAAGCAATATTGCCATTTTAGGGAATATGATGACCTGTCTGGAAGAAAGGATGTTCACAACTGGTTAATTCAAAATGTAGCTGAAGATAGAAACAGTGTTTACTGCAACAAATATAGTAGTGTACAAATGTCTGTGAAATCCAGTTGACAAAAAATGGGGTTGGTATAGCATATCTACAGGTAAAGACTGTGACCAGAGGTGTGATGATAAGTCAAAACAAGAACCATTGTTGTTGGATAGTCATGACACAATCATCTAAATTCTTTGTGTGATGCCAACTTGGGTAAAATCACCTTAGCATTAGGTACCAAGTTGGTCACGGGCCTTTGGAGTGGAAACACTATGAAGAGATCTGGCAGTGGTATACCTGATAAATAATAGTAGAGGTACACATCCCACACATAAGATGTTAGCATGTTAGCCTCTGCTAGTAGTTATTGTTTAGTGTGTATGTTCATCTTCTCAGTGTAAATAAGGGAATACAGACTTCTTGTTGACAAGTTGTGTCTTAGAAGAATTTATGAACTAATTTTCAAGATATATGAACTAGAATCTCATATCTGAATGTCACAAATATACAATTATCAGATTTTTGACACAAGAGGATGAGCATGTCATACAACAAGCACATGAACATTATTTTTTTAGTTTGTTTGCTTGTGTCTTTCAGCTTTTCCCGGTTAGAGGTCGCCACAGCGGAACTCCAGTCCGCTAATGATTGGCAGTAGATTTTTACGTGCTGGCTTGCCGGGCCTAACGCACAACCTTCAACGAAGGAATGCCCATTCATGCATGTTGCCACACAGAAGATGCTCTAACTGAGAATCGAACGGGCAACGTCTAACTGTGAGGCGACAACGCTACCGCAGCACCACCATCGCAGTATAAAAAAGTGCATTTACTACAAGTCTTCCTATAAGGCAGTTATATTATCACCTTTATGCCTCAGTGCATTTATATGTGCAAGGAGGATGCAGTGGTTCTTGGAAAATTTTAGGGTTGAATGTTAAGAGAAAATTACACAATGCATAGGATGCAATGCATTGGATTGGTAGGATATGTGTTGTTGGTAATTAGAAAGAAGCTACCCAGCATACATGCAGATCAGAAACTACATATCCCAGTGAACTTATGATTCTGTAATGAGATGCTGCTGACTTACACTGGTATAAACCACAAGTAATATCTGGAAGAATACAGATTAGACGGAAGTCAGAAAACAGTGCAGACCATAGCAAGCATCATAAATATATTGGCATTATTACGGCAAATATTTTGGTGGATAATGCAGGACTGTTAAAGCTTTTTGCCAAAGCAATCATACAGAAAAGGGTGCTCCTGGCCATGGATGAGGAGCAATATCCTGAACCCCATTCAGCAAGAAGGCATCCAGTTTGGCATCAGGCCATACTTCAGTTATGCCAGCTCTCTAATCAGGTAATAGATAGATAGATAGATAGATAGATAGATAGATAGATAGATAGATAGATAGATGGATATTTAATGACTGAACACATAGCTGGCACAGAATGTGTCTGAGATGTGTGCACCACATGCCTCCATGCAATTTTCCAGGTAACCTTGCCCTTCAGAAACAACAAACTACATATCATTTGGTTAACTACCATCCAGCATCATATGAGTGACAGTGTCAGGTTTCCCAGACAGAAACAGTGTATATCCTAGACAGGTAACAGTGGTTATATGTCATAGAATGGGGGAGTATATTGATTATCCATCAACACACTGCCTGAGTGGAAAAGCATGGAATTGTTCTACAGTCACCAATCTCCTATGTGCCTTTGGTACAATTAATTACTCTTTCACCATAATTGATATTATTAAAGGCAAGAAGTTGAACAAAACGGGTTTACACTCTTTGCTAAACTCTAAGGAGAAAAAATGGATTATTAAGTTAGGGAGTTTATTCCCACCAGGTCTCAATGAGCAATTTTAGGTTAACCAATCATACTCTGTCTTTTGACTATTTAAACAACAGCTTTGGATGATTTTTTCACACTGAAGAAGGCTGTGTGTGAATTGCCAGCCGAAACCCATCTGTCATTTAATTTGCTGTTTTGCTGTTTTACAATAAATATTCATCAGAATACAGTTTGCTGGCTCTGTTTTTTATTTTTACAATTAATTACACTCCTATACCAATTGAAACTACTTCTGCTGCAGATGCTGTCCACAAATACAAAAGGAAGAGGTGGCCACTTTTCAACTGTCAGGTAGTGTCCTCTACATGAGTCACCATCCTAAACTTAATTGCTGCATATCTTGGCAGTGTAACATGATTCTTCAATTTGGAGGCCTAGCTGCCTTAAGTGACACTTTCAAGATGTAGATCTCAGTGAAGGACATCTGGTAGATATGTATACAAAAAGTATGTGCAGTGTCAGATGTTTTACCTATAGCATGTGCATAGATCACTAATTTTGCACTTCTTTCTACAGGTGACAATGATTATCGATGGGGAATATGTTTAATTTCACTAATCAGAAATCCCTCCATGACTGTAGAGGAAGGTATTGTTAGAGGGCACACCATGATCAGGGATGGTGTTGACATACTGTCTGGTGTGTTAGAACATCATCTTAAGGTATCCGGACACATCTGTAATGTGTTACAGTATAGCTCTTAGAAAGAATCACAGATGGTCACTGTGTAGCATGCTATAAAATATGGTAACATCTAAGAATGGCAGCCTGCTACCTCAGGAATAATAGCCACCTGAAATTAAATTAAAATAGGGTCCTCTAGATGATCAGGAGGACAGAGATGAAATTCCACTACAGTGTGCAAGGCATAAGCTGATACTGTATAACCACGTGATGGAGACACATCAAAGTCTTGATGAACACTATGAAACATGAAAACCTCCCCATAAAGAGGCATGTGGATCAATGTAAGATGGCCATCATGGAAAATAATAGCAACCACACCGTTAAATGACATAGTAATACAGATTGGCACTAGCTGTCTCATATATACAGCAGTAAAAAGGTGACTAACACAGTTAAAATGCATCCTGCTATAACCTGATGTTAACATCTGCCCCAGGATTCATGAAGCTTGCACCAGGCGCAGGCATAGCATTGGCGATCTAACACCAAATATGGCCACCAAGAGATTCAGGTACAAGCTGTTTCCACGTACACGACCTGCATACGCCACAGCCATACAGCTTCCAGTGCATGTATGCTAATTACCCCATGTGCAGCAGCATAGCATGCAGATGAAGGTATATAGCAATTCAGGAAGTGGTGCAGATGTGGTGTAAGCATGCAGAAATGTAAACCGAAAATAAATGGTTTACATTTTTCAAACATAAAATTGGAGCCATGACAGCAGATCAAACTCAAGTATTATACTGTTAATATATGCCAATGGCTAAATATATAGCCATTGGCATAAAAAAAGATGCACGGCATATAAAAAGAACATTTAATGTCATGCCTACACTAACGCGAAGTAAAATCACAGTGCATCGGTGCATAAACGGGATCACAATGAAAATACATTTATATGTAATAAAACTGCAATGTAACACATTTCTTGAATACCCCATAATAGTCAATGGCACGCATGCTACACCACACCATGGCGCAAGGGTTGCTAAGGGGCTGTGACAGTGTTCTGAGCGGTAACTAGAAATTAGTAATCAATGCCATGCAAATGAGGCAAGTAATACTGAATCACAAAATCCCTGCCGCTGGCATAAGGATGTACCTCACATCGTAGCGGTACAACACCGAGGTGTGTCCTGGAGATAAAGATGACATCAAGAGAGGGGTGCGCCATCTTAGCTGTAAGCACATTGGAACATTGCTAATCCGGTTTTCCTGTTGCTAAGCAAAGACGCAGGATAGGGGTGTGTTGAAGTAGCCATAGCTTTGCTTAGCTGAGAGCACACAAGGTAGCCAAATGTGCATGTGAACGTGGATGCAAATGCACTTGAAACCTGGTAAACGGATGTGCACGGTGCACACCAGAGCGGAAATAGGAAGGATATGGGAAGAAAAGAAAGAAATGCTGCAGCATGGTAATTGGAGTACAAATGAGTAATTAACACCTAGGAACCAACAGTGGGCCATTGACAACAGCTAACAAGGCTGCTAGCAGCTACCTGCAGAACAGGAAAGGGGAGCTGCTGTACTGCAAAGAAAAGAGAACTGTAACAGCATAACAAAGCAAACTTGCAGTAGATCAGCTGCATAACACATTTTGCAACACAATTCTGGTTTGGGAAAGTACAAAACAAGAAAGTTGGCAGCTGGATCCTTGCCTGACAATGGGAGGGGAATCAGGTTGAAAAGTGAAGTAAAGGGCAATAGATGAATCATGGCAGCCAAGCATAATTCAACACCAGAGCCCCCACAATAGCAGTACCTGCTGTAAAATCCATAATTATGATACCCTGCAGCTGGAATTGCACATACACACCCAATTACATGAGCAGCATCCATAGCACAATAGTATAAAGTGTGAAAGCACCTCACACACAATTGTGTATTCCCAGACACTCTGCACCATTGGTGTATACAGACAGGGAAAATTTAATATGTACATGTTAGGGGCTGCCATAGCTTTGATTCAGTGGCATGTGTTGGAGACTGAAGGTGGTGTGGAGGATGATGCTGACAACCATCTCAGGCACCGGAGGAGGAGAAGAGTGTTCAGACCCTGGGTAACCAGCCAGGGGCTACATGATCTGGATATAGTAGAGCGTTACAGGTTGGACAGGGAAACCATACAGCAACTTGTTGAGCTGTGCCGGCCACGCCTCAGTGCCAGAAATAACAGAGGGGAACCTATCCCAGTGGACACGAAGGTATGTGTAAGCTTGAGAATACTAGCCACAGGTACCTTTCAAAGGCTAACTGGAGATATCATGGGGATCTCACAGGCATCAGCATCCAGGGTACTCCACCAGTTCCTGGATGCCATGTTACCACATGCCAATGAGCACATATACTTCCCTCGAACACAGGAGGAGTTGGCCAGCAATATGCGTCTCTTCCACCATGTGGCAGACTACCCGGAGGTACTGGGTGCAATAGACTGCATGCACTTACACATCATCACCACCCGGTGAGCAGGGTAGGCACTACATAAACCACAAGGGATACCCCTCCATCAACTGCCAGGTCATGTGCAATGCCCAGGGCATTATCATGGATGTGTGTGCTGGCAGCCCTGGAAGCTATCACGACTCCCACATCTGGCATGATTCACAGCTGTATCAGGTATTTGCCAGTGGGGACATCCCATATGGCCACCTGGTGGGAGATGCTGGCTATGCACTGGAACCGTGGATGATGACTCCCATCAGAAATGCACACGCACAAACCAGAATTATCATAGAGCGTGTGTTTGGGATGCTGAAATCACTGTTCAGATGCTTGGACATATCTGGTGGAGCCTTGCAGTACTCTCCAGGCATGTGTGCCCACATCTTCATAGTATGTGCCATGCTACACAACATGATCCAGCAGAAACAGCTGCAGCAGGGACAAAATGGTGAAGGCCCTCACAGCCCACCACCATTACCAGGGGCCCCACAGGCATAGAGGGACTCACACCACAAACACCCTGTGTTAGACCCAGTAGGCAGACGGAGGCATGCCCAGTGTGCCCATGCCTTGGCAAAGAGGGAACGTATAGCACACACACTGACAGTGTAGGCACCTATGGACTGACATCCTTCTCCACCTGCACACACAGTAAACATGGATGGCACACACACACACATGACAACCTGTAAATTGTCATGTATACGTGGCCTGCTATGGGCATCCTACACAGGCAGCCCTCAACTATTGTACACACAACTGCCATTGGCACATGGTAAGTCAATACCTGAAAAGTAAATTAAGCTATCAGCATGTGTCGATACTGTATGTACATGTTCATAGGTACATAGGTAGATACTTGCCTAACTGCCCAAGGCCATTCATAAGCCTAGCCAAAATGTGTCTGCTGTCGCCACCCCATTGATTAACTAACTGACCCTCTGTGGAACAGAACCAATTGCAGGATCCCTGGGGTATATCCACTGTTCCCCACCCACTCTGCAAGTATTCCCTAGAGTGTTTGTGAGGGGCTCCATATAATATAATCAGGGATGTAGTTCCAAAGCATGGGGAGTACCCGTGACAGGAATCTGTCACTCCAGCATCTTCCAGTTATGGTTGTGGCAAGGTGTAGCTCATTACAGTGTGTGGCTCACTTTTACATGGATTCCCATAGGTGGAGCATATCCATTAAGCCTGACTTGGACACTGCTTTGTTGGCCAGCAAATATCATCTCTGAGTAAACGAGATGCCACTGAGTAATGCAAGTGTTTATGCAGTCTGGCAGCATAGGACACATGTCTGAGGGCATTATTCCTCTTGGCGAGGTACGTTCGTAGCCCTTCCAGCTGTTGGATGTGTCTTCTGAGGTACATCCAAAATGGGTTATCATACTTGATGATGGGATTGATGAGTAATGAGTAAAGGGGCACAATAACCTCAGTCTGTTTAGATGCAAACTCTTAAGTAATCAGATGACCTACATAGACGGATATCCTAACTACTTCACAGATATTATTGCCAATGGACAGATCACTTTCTAATGTAGTCCCCACATACCCATTACATCATCTGAATTATAGTGTCTGCCACTCATGTGTTAATATGTGTGTGTGTAGTTTCCCAAAATGGAATGACCATGCAGTATGTGGTCTTTAGCTGGAGGCCATGACTCTGACACCCTGTGTTGGTCTATGTGAGGCCCCTTGAAGGATGTCTGTGACAGCTGGACTGTCAGTTATGGCTCCCAGTTTGCAGTAATCGGCAAACACGGTCTGCTGTAGTCCACCTGTGTTAGCCCGTACCTCTGAGAAGTATATGGCAAACAGTAGGGGTCCCAGGACTGAATCCTGTGGGACACCAGTTGTGACTGGACAAGAGTTGAACCTGGAGGCTGCTAGGTTTACCATGTGGGTTCTGTGTGTAAGCCTGTTGGCAAACCAACCTGTGATGTATTGGTGTATGTACTAGCTGGTGAGTGTAGAAATAATACCTGAGTGGGGAATGGTGTCAAAACCCTTGTCGAGGTCCAGGTAGTATGTGTGAACTACCACACCCCACACCTAAAGTCTAGGTGACTGTAAGATTTCAAACAGGTTCAGTAAGCATGATCTGCACTCAGTCAAGCTGACCTGGGTTGGGTCAAGTGTCTGGAGGTTACCATTGTCTATGTTAATGAGTACCATGAGGATGCGTTCCATAGCTGTGCAGATCAGGCTACTCAGGCTTATGGGGTGATAGTTACCATGGTCATTTGTGTCACCACCTTGGTGGAGTGGAATAGCTGTTGCCATGCACCATTGAATGGCCATGTAGCCTGTCTAGAGTCTGATGCTGAATCGCTATATTAGGCGGGGGGTCACTTTGTCTTGTAGTACCTGCAGGATGCAGTCTGGGACACCATCTGTCTCCATTGATGCTCTGTCATGCCATTTGAAAGGGCCATTACCACCTGTATGTCTCAGATGTCTGGGGTACTGTACATTTTTGGTATTGTTGTGGGCCCTGTAGGGGTTGAAGCTTGCACCAAATGTATCATCAAGTGTGTTGGTGATATTAGTAGGGTCAGTATATTCAGTGCAATATTGCACCAGCACAGTGCAAATCTGTGTGTTACTGCTTAGATCACTGACATAGCTAAAGAAGCCTTTGTGATCATCTTCCAAATCCATGCCTATTTACCTGTGGATGTCAGCCTTGGATGATTACATGAGTAACATAAGTGTCTTGCTAATACTGGTCACGGATATCTGCATGTCTTGAGATTTGCTGTTGTTCTGGACTACTGTCCTACTTCTGTTGTATAGCCTGTATATTGCAGTGGTTCAGCAGACTGGTGTCCTTGTGTAGAAGTAGTGAGTCCTGGTTTACCATTGATGGCACGACCGATACATCTTTGTAGGTGCTTATAGAGTGCATTTGTAATTCTGTCTGTATCTTGAGCAGTGTCATCCCTGAGCATGGGTTCTGTGAACCCTCCCAACTCTGTCATTAGTACTGTGAATTTAGCTGTAGGAAAGGTATTCACTGTGTGTTCCTTGGGTGGAAGAAATGGTTGGGAGTGGAAATCATCAGTGAATAGTTCATGGTCAAATCTAAACAGTGACTGGTTTACCTCTGCTGTAGTGCACCTGTTGCACATGTCAGTGATTACCACTTCTAGTATGTTTTCACCTTTCATTAGTCTGTCTACCAACTGATACAGGCCATATGAGGTGATAAATCCCAGGAAGTGCTGGGCCTGGCAGTGAATACGTGAGTAGGTTATCCAGTTGTGTAGGTAGCCAACATTGACCAATAACAGGGTATCTGGTAGGACTGCCATGTTTACCACTGTCTCCAGATACTTGTAGTGGTGCTCCTGGGTCATGGAGGGTTATCTGTAGCAGCTCACAGTTTGCATTACAGTCATGGCTGATGTTAGTTGCACAAGGATGATCTCAGAGGTATCATGCTGCCCCACTAACTTGGAGGTGTAGGTATCCCCGATGAATATGGATACACCCCCTCCATGCCTGTGCCAGTCCATATTCAGTAGCTAAAATGTGTGTTATGGGTTGTAGTCTGGTAGTGCCGGTGTGCTCACAGGAGCCTTATACAGGTCCCAGTCACAGAACAGATGTATATGTTGTCCATACTGAGGGGTGCTGTGAGTGCGTGCATGTTGTGAGTACTACTCCTGGTGTTGAGTAGCCTAACTCTCATTGATTCCGCTATTGTACAGTTCATGGAGGTGAGATTCACCTCAGAGACCAAAAATGGCACCATGGGGGTGAAAATAGCCTTGCCCAGCATTCCAAAGCCTTAGGCTGACACATGCAAGTTGGTATGGCATTGTTGCAGGCATGTTTCCCATCTGTGCTTGTGGCCCATCTTTCCTGTAGGTAACCTACTGGTAAGCAATACAAAGTCTGAAACCTATACATGCCCACTAGCTTCCAAGATAGGCTTTTGGAGTGATTATGTATCAGTAGTTTGTATGCTATTGCTGTACTTAACTGTTGTCTGGCTACATGGTGATTTTACACTGAATATTGTGATCAGAAACTCTGTATAATCACATATGTTAGAGATGGCCTGCACTGTAGAGATTCACAGATAGGTAGTAGGTGATCTGCCCAAGGGCATTTAGAAGCATAGCTACAGTGTGGTGGCTTTATGTGCACCATTGATGAAGTAACTGAGCCACTCTCAAGCATAGCCTATGAAGTTATTCCAGGCAGAGTTGCTGGAAGCTGTTGAAGACTGGTGTGCTGTAGGGTTATAGGGGCACATAGTGATCTCAAAAGGGCATGTTAACTTGACAACCCGACAGCATTCAATTTCCCCACACCCTGGTTGTATGTTTCTGGGACACATGATCCCAGGGGTGTATATACTGTTGGCGAGTCACACATCAAAGTTTCCCCTGAAGTGAGTCAGTGAGGGGCTATGCCAAATGTAGTTAGGATGTTAATGTATAGTCTCTCAATTCATGTGTTATGTCGGTATTTCGAGAAGCTCACTGGGTGTGGGTGCCTCCGCCTGTTGTGTAGCCAAGCTTACACATAGGATTCATGGACATAGGAAATAGGCAGAAGGAACATTATTGGCAATAATGTAATGGCTACAGCATTTGCATAATATCTGTGCAGTTGTGGTTCAAATCCAAATAAAGCCAGAGATGTTGTACATGTTACATAGTATACCTTAACCACAGCTTGCATATATAGGTAGTATTCCACAGAATAATAAACATTTGGAACACACATAAACCCATGTGTGCTGGAGAGTACAGTTAACAGACAATGTAATGTTATATAAGCACATAGTGAGATGTTACATCACTGAAATGTATATATCCTGAGTAGTTAGCAGAAGTGGCCATATTTGCGTGCACAGGTTGTAGGATGTAAAGTTTGCTTAACTGTGTACACCCACTGGTATAATGTTGCACAAACACCTTTAACCCTGCTTACAACTGCTTAAATTAGCCTTATTCTGTAGTATAACATGTCTAATACATCACAGATGTTGAATCCTGGACCATGCACACCATAGTCATGGGACCTACCACTAAGCCATCTAATCTGTATACATGGTAAGTGGTCGTTAGACTACACCTTATACTACAGACATTTCACAATACAGACCACAAATGGGACAGTCACTTTGTGCACTATATATATATATATATATATATATATATATATATATGCGTGTGTGTGTGTGTATATATATATATATATATATATATATATATATATATATATATATATATATATATATATATATATATATATATATATATATATATATATATATATAAACATCTATGAACACACTTTGTGACACAGAAGCATTCCAAATGGATAGAAGTGTATGCAAAACACATGCAGCTCTAGTATTATAACTATTAATATTAACCTAATTCCCCATAGAAGCAATGTTTGCTGTGCATGTGGTGATTGGTGTGGGTGACGACCACTGGCTAATGGAATATGCAACAAGGAGGGCCTGTGTCAGATGTTCATTATGTGACCTGGAGAGGTACACATGGAGTATGGGCACAATGTAAAAAGGACACAAAACAAGAACCATTCTCATCCATAATACACCCTGTCAGGTCACATTGCAACACTGACTTCAACAAACATATGAACATTAACAGGTATCATACATATGCACACCAACTGACATACATATTTGTTTGCAGTAGTGAGGAATGGCTGTAGTACACTGTACATACTAAACACCATAAAAGTTGTACATATCTCAGATGCCTCAGTGGTAAAGCCAGTGACTGTGATGTTCATGGTCCCGGTTTCAAGACTTGCAAGGACTGTTATGTCATTATGAGGTCCCGAATAAGGAATGTTGGATACAGGGTGATTAAAGCACTTTTAAGCAGACGTTAGCAGGTTAATGCACCGGTAAGTGCCGGTAAGCAGCGCTTAAACATGACTACATGGATAAGCGCCACACAGGTTTAACCTTTGCTGAACATCGCGCAGATCACGGGCAAAGATGCTCACAACCACTGAAATGTGCGTTAATCACCTTTGCACTACCAGTGCCTGCACTGAGAGGTAAAATGACCACTGCCAGGATTAGAACAGACAACCATGTACTCAGTCTTCACAATAACCTACCACTAAGGTGCCTGAGATGTACCAATGGCAGTTGTGTATTCTGACAGGTTAAAACACAAAAGGGAGGATTGTGTGGAAATAGGACAAACTGCCATGTACCCAATGAAAGGTGTATGCTTTATACACACACGCACACACATATATATATATATATATATATATATATATATATATATATATATATATATATATTTATATATATAAAAATCAACATATATATATATATATATATATATATATATAGAGAGAGAGAGAGAGAGGGAGAGAGGGAAATATATGTTGATATATAGGGATATACACATATATGTAGATATATAGATAGGTTAACAATATCTACACAACCATAGAGGTACATATAAACGGGATACCTACCAAATACCGAATGCTTGACATACCGGCATGTGTAATCACGAGGCTTAAAGACCAAAAGACCACAGTACCGAAACACCAGAAGCACGAGTTTTAAAATCCCGATGTTAAGAGACTTTTAGTTAGTTCTTCTGGTTTTGCAGTTCAGGTAGGTTACTGTGAGTAAGTGTGTTTCTGAGGGCTTTAGTGTGTGTAAGTGTGTGTTCTGAGTGTGTTGTGTGTTTCTGGGGGACGGTAATGTGTGGGTGTGGGTTTGTTTTGTGTATCTGCGCGATCTCGGAGGTAGAATATTTAAGTGGAAGGTGTGGGGGTGTGCAGCCACCCACATGGGGGGTGTAGGGGGGGCTTGCCCACCTGCTCATACATAGTGTAGGATGGTTTGTTTGGATGTTGTGGGTAGCAGTGTGTTTGTGTGTGAGTGTGTGTTCTGTGTTTGTGTTACTTTCGCAAATTTGACTGTCGCGAGTTTGAGTGTTCGGTAATGTGGGGTTTGTGAGTCTGGGCCCAGTACTGTGGGCATCAGAATTTTGTGCGTTCGGGATAATGTAGGTATCCCTTATACAGCGGTTGAAGTGTTCATATATGAGTATAACATGGACCATAGCAATCACACATTCCGCCATGACCAAACTATATGAACAAAGGATATGGAGAGTATATGCCTACACACTATTACAAATATGTGCTATGGACATGAGCTAAAGATAGAGTTACCACCTATCCCACTTTGTCAGGGACAGTCCCTCTTTGAGCAGTTGTGTCCTGACCAAAAATATTAAAAATGGCAAATGTCCTGAAATTGTAGGATATAATTCTGTCCCATATTTTATGTAATAGTTGCATAAAATAGTTATGTCTGTATCTAAAATACCTAAATGTTACAAGAAACAGAATAAGCAACTAAACTGCTACAAGAATAAGCTTTTATTTAGGTAAAAAAGTAAAGTTCTATCCTTTGTACTGACTGTGGGTATGTGTCGGCCTGTAAAATCTGATGTGTGTCCCAAAAATGTCCCACTGTGGCCATTTGAAAAGGTGGCAACCCTAGCCAAAGAGGGTCAGTCACCAACACAACTCCAATGACTGCAAATACCTATGACAGAAATACACAGACAGCTTTCATGTAACAACACTTTATTACATTCCGATGTCTTGCCAAAACGATTCAAGGACTAACAACACCTGCATGCTATACAGGAACCATTTAACAGTGCCTTAATGAATCATCCTGCAATTATCATAGTATTAGTACACTAAAGGATAGGTGTTCAAATAGGGAAAGAACCCTCACACACATATCAAATATGTATAAAAGCAGTTCATACACGCCTGCATCTGCTATTTATACCCACCAACATCTCCCCCACACCTAAACCAATTACAATACATACTGTAATAACATCACAAATCATTCACTCACTGTACGACATCTGCAGAAGCCTTAACATACCTTGTCAGAGACACACTAACATGGCCCTATGTGAAATAGTTGCTGTTATACAATGGAACAGCTGCTGATGTTACAGGGTTTGTTTGCACCAATCCCATTTCAGAGGATTGTGTGTACACCAGGAAGTGTTACCAATTACTGATTAACAGCACAGTATGATACACATTTACACCAAACCAAAGATGTCTGGTGAGCACACTGTAAACCATCTAACATCATATGCATAACCATACAGCCTTGAGCTGCTCAAACATCCTTGCTAGACTGAAACATCTGCAGAAGTATCAGGTACAAACAAACCCTGCATAAGTAGCAATGTTCTGAAATATAACAACTGTACTCACATGTAAAACAACATCTTCTAGGCATTACACACAATCCACGGGAGTCATGAAGCTAATATATCTCTGTGTGTCTCCATATGGCTGTTGCAATACATCACAAACAACACATCCGGGCTGTCTTCCTCGAAAGTAAGGCAAAGGGACAATGCCCAAGTGGAGTACTCAATTATACACCACTGTTGCCATGGTATTGGCTAATGGAGTAGCTGCACAGCTGATGTGCATGTAATTAACTACTTCTGAACACCAATTGGTGGTCAGGATTGCACATGTTACTGATATTTAACTATAAAAGGAGGGCTTGTCACACATTCAAACCATCTGTATATACCAGCAGAGCATTGCAAAGAAGATTGAAACACAAACTGAAAAAGACTGAAATAACAGTCAACGACACCTCGGGTTACTAATAAGTTATGTAGAACACTCAGTATGTCTGTGTATGTAGTACCTGTTCTATAATAATTAACGTGTATGCAATGCATATAGTGGAAACAGTTATCTTGTAGCGATGTATTGTTGAGCATAGTAATGCTTGTAGTATTTATGTTTGTACTGCTGTAGGTCACAAGGCAAACACCTCATACACCACAAGGGATGCTATATAAGGGCTTTGAACCCAACTATTCCTCTCCAGCTGCTGTCAGTGGCAGGGTCAGTCCAACAACTATGTGCTATAACAGGGGGTAGTATATGCTGATATATTGCAACAGTAGGCATATGTATGGGTGTATTACTGAGAATAACATGTCGAAGGTGGGCCTACTGTGCAATTATGATTTGCATTGTGGGATATTGTGCCAATAACTGTGTAATGTACAGTATTGTAGGCAGATATGTATTACATTTCACATAACATTACTGTTATGTTAGGCAAACATTAGTCTCCTTAAACCTAGTCACTGTAGTACACCATCTCCTCATGATGCTGACCAAAACGCCCCACTCCAAACTGCGAATAATTTCAACACCTACTTTACAGAGACCATCCAGTCCTTAGGAAGCCAGCTTTCTTCTGAAAATATGAAGCAACCTTCCCATAGTACTATACCTCTACCAACTTTCACATTTCACCCCATCTCTACTAACTCTATCTATAAAATCCTCCTAAAGCTTAAACCTTCTTCCCCCTCAGCAGACCAATTACCTGCTGAGTATCTGCAAATAGCAGCAAAATCCATTGCCTTTCCCATATCCATCCTACTAAATAGAACCATTAATGAAGGTATCATCCCTGAAATTTGGAAGGTCTCCCATATCATCCCACTTCATAAAGGTGGTAAATCCACTGACTATTCTAACTACAGACCAATAGCTCTTCTTTCACCCTTAGCTAAAGTCATGGAAAAATGTATTCACCATCAGTTACTTAACCACTTAATGAAACACAATATTTTGGCTACTTGCCAACATGGCTTTAGACCATTTCACAGCACCACCACCGCCCTTCTATCCTTCACTGATACCATCAATAATAACCGTAATAACAACACCCTCTCTTCTGCTCTCTTCATCGACCTGTCAAAGGCTTTTGATATGGTCAACCATCCCCTACTGATAAATACCCCTGAACTTCTGGCTCTCGACCCCCCAGCTATTCAATGGTTCAAATCTTACCTTAACAATAGGCAACAAGCAGTTGTCTGGCAAAATAAACTATCATCCCTTCTACCAGTCTCCATAGGAGTCCCCCAGGGCTCAATTCTGGGACCCCTTCTTTTTTCACTATTTATCAACGACCTTCACAGTGCAGTCCCTGAAGCCACCTGTATTCAATACGCTGACGATTCCACACTTATATGCTCTGCTAACTCCACCTCAGACATCCACTACATAACCCAAAAAGTATTTAACATGGTTGAAGAATGGTTCCTAAAACGTTGCCTTCTTTTGAATGCCAAAAAAACTAAACTGCTACTATTTCCACCTACCAATAGGTCCCCTCCTATTGATCTGTCTATTGTATCTAGCAAAGGCACCCTGATAACACCTGAACAATCTACCAAACTTCTAGGAGTGACAATCGACAACAACCTCACCTATGATATACACATTAACAACACCATACAAGCAGTGAACAGAAAAATTGGTTCCTTATACAGAATCAAACCGTTCCTTACTCCTCAAGCCAGAACCACCATTGCCCACTCTCACTTAATCTCTACACTTCTCTATGCTTCATCTATTTATACTAATCTAAAAGAACTAATCTCCAAAAAATGTCTCATGCCTATAACAATATCGCCAGGTTTGCTACCAGCAACCCATACAAGACACACCATTGTCTTAATCTTAAGCAACTCAACTGGCTTGAATTACCAAGCTTACTAACATTTTCCCAACTCATCATTACTCATAAAATCTTTTATCAACCTAAAAATACTCCTATTCTCACTAACCTTATCACCCCATACACAAATCTAACTTCACTACGTTCCTCTACTAGATTACTTGTGTGTACTACAAAGTCTAATAACTTGTCAGGTGATAGCATTTTCTCAAACACTGTTGGCAAACGCTGGAACCTCCTACCAACAGACCTAACTCTAATACCATCCCTTTCTCTCTTTAAACTAAGACTAAAACTTCACCTAAAATCTCACTGGATGTGCCCCTGCACAAACCCTGACTAATTGCTTCCTCTTTCACTTCTATCTTCCTACGCCCTTGAGTCCACTTTCACCCTTTACCCCACTAAAGTAGATTACTGATCTTTTTATTGCTCTCTGACTTTTCCTTTCTTCAACCTACTTCCTCTTCAACCTTCCTATTTTCTCCTGTATACAAAGGTTTGCATATAAGTTCAATGTTTACAAGTATATTATACCTTTTTTTAACAAACTACCCTTAAACATTTTTTCACTACTCCACACTTACTAAGAGTAGTTTCATCCTCAAAATACAAAAAAAAAAAAAAAAAAAAAAAAAAAACATTTCTTTGATCAAATTATTTTTTTTCATCTATACTCTTATTTGGTTTCAATGTTTACAATTGTTAATATAATTCCACTATTAATCTTTAATGTTTATAATGTTTGTCTGGAGCTTTTCTCCCCGGGCCTCTACTGAAAATGGACATGTATACAGTTAGACTAGCCCGGTCAACAAATGTAAAATAAATAAAATAAATAAATAAATATTGGCATTTACAATACACAATAACAGGATACATATGACTTGTAGACACCCGACTGTTTTTCAGCATGATAGCAAAGTAAAATGGAAGAGCTAGTAAACTATCCATGCACATAACATGTGTAATATGTTCATAGGTTCATAGGTAGGTACTAGGCTGTCTGCCCAAGGGCATTTATAAGCCTAGCTAGAGTGTGTTGGATTGTGCATCTGAACAGCAGAGCCATTAGTTCCCTGCTCCTCTGTCCAGCAGAGCCACTGCAGTGATCCCCGGGGTAGATGTCTGTCTCCCATCCACCCGTCAAGGTTTCTCTTAAAGAGTGCTAGTGAGGGGCCCTGCCTGAGGTACATTGGAATCATGTTCCAAAGCATGGGGAGACTCCGGGTCAAGAATCTATCCCTCCAGCACGTCCTAGTTATCATTATGGTTAGGTTTATATCCCTAGAGCATGTGGCTCTCAGGGGATTTTGTATAGGTGGAGCATATCCATGAATACTGGGTTGGACATGGGCCTTGTATGTCAAGCAGAAATCACCTCTGAGTACGTGGTATGCAACCGAGTACAGCTGGAGTTTCTTTAGTTGGGCTGCATAGGTCATCTGTTTGAGGTCAGAAATCCTCTTGATGTGGTACTTTTGTGGTCTTTCAAGCTGTTGCAGTTGTCTTGTAAGGTACATCCTAAATGGGGTGTTGTATTCTTTAATGGGTCTAATAAGTCATGAGTAGAGAGGCACAATGGCCTCCTTTGTTCTGGATGCGAACCCATTTGAGATTAGCGGGGCCACGTAGAAGGATACTTTAACCACCTTGGCAATATGGTTATCAAAGGAGAGATTGCTATCTACTTGGGTTCCCAGATCCTTTATTACCTTTTCTGTATGTAGGGGACTACCACCTATGTGGTAGTCCGTGGGTAATTAGTTTTATCCAAAGGGGATGACTATGCACTTTTTGGCATTCAGCTTGAGGCCATGATATTGACACCAGGTATCCGTCTCAGTAAGACACTTCTGGAGGGTGTCTGTATCAGCTGGGGAACCAATTATGGCCCCTAGTTTGTAGTTATCTGCAAATATTTCAGTCAAAGTCCTCCTGTGCTTGCTTGTACCTCAGGGAGGTATATACCGAACATGAGGGGTCCTAGGACTGAGCCCTGGGTGACGCCACTTGTAACTGGTTTATAGTCGGACCTAGGTTCTGCAACTCTCACTGTGTGGGTTCTGTCCATGAGCCACTTTTCAAACCATCTCATGACATAGGGGTTAATGTTCAGGTGGATGGGTATGTCGATAATACCAGAATGGAGAATGGTGTCGAAAGCCTTTGAGAAGTCAAAGTAGTCTGTGTGGACCTCCTTACCCTCAACTACTGCCTTGTCTCAAAGAAGTCCACCAGGTTTAGGAGGCATGATCTGCCCTTAACAAAGCCAAACTGGGTGGGGTCAAAGGTTTGAGGTACCCAATGTCTCTGTGAATGAGATCCATGATGATGTGCTTCATAGCCTTGCAGACCAGGCTAGTCAGGCTTATAGGGCAATAGTTCCCGTGGTCCGTTGTGGCGCCACCTTTGTGGAGTGGGATAACTGTTGCTGTGTGCCATTCAGTGGGCACAAAGCCTGATGCGAGGCTATTATTGAACATGGTGCTTAAGTGGGGAGCCAGTTCATTCTGAAGTTCGTGTAAAATGCAGCCTGGGATGTTGTCTGGTCCCATGGATGCTGTGTTTTTGGCTTTAGACAGTGCAGCTTTTACCTGCGTAGTTGGGATTACAGGGACTCTGCAATCTTCATGTATAGATATGGGCCCTTTAGGGGGTGATGGGGGGGTAAAGTTAGTACTGAACCTATCTGCCCGGATGTTGGCAATATCAGTTGGTTCTGTAATTTTTGTGCCTTTGTGCTTTAACTCAGAGCAGATCTGGGTGTTGCCATTGAGATTCTTGACATAGCTATAGAATGCTTTGTGGTTGTCCTTGGAATTAGTGGTGATTTTGTTTTCATAGCTACCTTTGCAGGATCTTATAAGGGATCTCAGCTTCTTACTGAGGCTGACCAGAGAGCTCCTCCACTCATGGGATTGTACTCTCTTTTGCAACAGTTTCTTCCTTCTGTTGTACAGTTTGTTTATGGCAGGGGACCGCCAGATTGGCTTTCTTTTTTTGGAGGATAGCATCTTGGTTCTGTTTGGGAAAGCACAATCCATGCACTAGTGTAAGTGCTTATAGAGTGCATTTATGTAGGATTCAGCATTTGTAACTGTACTGCCCACCTGCATGGGTGTCATGATGTTCACCACTTCTGTCTTAAGAAGCATGACGTTGGCTTTGGAGAAATATTTTACTGTGGTTTCCTTAATGGGGGGGTGGGGGCAGGATTTGGATATTAAAGGTGATTACCTTATGGTCGGATCGGACCAACGAGGAGATGATTTCAGGTGTGGAACACCGGCCACTCATGTTGGTAATGACTAGGTCTAGGATATTGTTTCCCCTGGTGGGGGTGTGGATAAGTTGATCCAGGTCTTTAGAGTTTATGAATTCCAGAAAGCATTGAGCTAATGAGTTGCTACACGAGTAGTTTTCCCAGTTAATGGTGGGGTAGTTGAAGTCACCCATTATTAGGGTATTTGGTTGAACCCTAATATTTTCCAGTACATCAAGAAAAGAGGAGTGGGAATCCTGGGGCATGGTGGGGTATCTGTAGAAAACTACAATTTGGATTGCAGTTTTGCCCAGAGTTAGTTGCACTTGGATAACCTCGGATGCATTGTGCTAAGCAACTAGCCTGGAGGTGTGGATATCTTAATGAATATGGACACACCTCCACCTTTGGTGTTTCGGTCCAGGTTACATGGCTGAAAAGTGTGGTATGAGTTATAGCCTGGTAGTGCAGGGGTGCTCTCTAGAGCCTTGAACCAGGTCTCAGTCACTGCACAGATATCGATGTTCTCCATTTTAAGGAGTGCCTCAAGTGACTGCATTTTGAGATTTAGACTTCTAGCATTGAGTAGCATTACCCTCAGTTTTTGCTTGCCTGTTCCTGTTGTGGTGGTGAATTTGTTATTTGAACCTTGCCTAAAAAGGCACTATAGGGGCAGCAAGATTCTTATCCAGTTTCTGGAATCCCAGGGGCAACAGGTGCAGGCCATCTGTGGCAAAGCATCGTGGTCTGTCGACCATGTCATCCTAAGCAGACAGATACTAGATCCCCTTAGAATGACACCAGAAGCTTAGCCAATTGTTGAAGTAAATCATTTTGTCCTTGTACTGCGGTATCATTCTGGGCAATGGCAGAATGCTACTCAGGGCTAGGGTCATACCTGCCTGGGCTACAAGACTGAAGAGCTTTTCCATGTCTCTTTTCATGTAGTCCAGGGAGGTACGTCTCAGGTCATTCACACCAACATGGACAATGACAGAGTCATATCTTTACCTGTTGTGGAGTGACCTGAGTGCATGGGTTATGTGGCAGATCCTGGCACCTGACAGGCAGCTGACAGTAACCTTCTTCTTGTTTAGCCTGGTGAGTGGGACATCAGTGTGCCTGACTATAGAGTCACCTATGACTAGTGTGTTGGGTATGTTGTTTTACCTTATTGGCTGTGGTTGAGTGGCACACTGAGTCTGTGGGCTATGTGTCATTTGGGTCATGTTGGGGATGGAGGCTGCTTGTGTTTCTGCTTTGGAGGTATCTGTTGCTTAGACAGATTATTATTGAGAGCCTCTGCAAATGTTTTTGTGTTACTATGTGTGGATTTTGGTGGTGTAGATTTAGTGAGACTATGTGATGAGTGTGGTGTGGTGCAAATATTTACCTTCTCCACATGGCTGTCAAGTTCAGTCTTGGTTGGAGAGAGTTTTACCTCCATTTTGGCTAGATAAGTGCCTCTCTCACAGGTTGTAGTGCTGGGTGGTAGGAGAAGAGGGTTGTCTGTGTACATGAGGCAATTTCTACATTGCCTCAAGATGTCCAGATTCATCAGATAGACAGGAGAGGACACTGGGAGCTGACCCTTGGACATGCCTGAATAAAAAAATATTTTCCTCTATATAAGTGAGGAAAGTGAGTACAAGAGCTGTTTTTCTCTAAACAAGTGAGAAAAGTAAGTACAAAACTGTTTACTTCTATTTAATGAGGAAGATTGAGTGCTATAGTAATTAGTAGCTTATTTAGTGCTTACAAGTTCTGAACAAGTGCTGAGCATGAATAAGCAATCCAGATAGGGTCTTGGATAACATAAACACACTGCCCCCCCAACAGGTACACAATCATATACCCATGTACACTACAGAGGCCCTGTAACCACAACTATGCAGTTACAAGCTGCCACATCCCAGGTTGTATCATACACATATGGCAAAATAATTTGCTGTCCACATACACATCATGTAAAACATAGCTTCATGTCAGGCTGTGTACACACTGAATGGTGCACACCAACAGTTATCACAACCCACAAAGGGGGAGACACCACTGATAATGGGAAGTACTGCACTACTACCCTGCTGAGTCTGGTCTGAAAGGCCATGAACCTTGATCAACTTATTTGATGTCAGCAGTACAGATGTAGATGATAGTAATGTTGATTTCAAACAGCATATCATAACCTTGCCAGGTCATAGGACATCATCACCCATACTGTGCTCCACCTACACTCAGTATACTAGATGTACATTTCTATGTCACAGGAGTGTTTTGCAACTGGACGGCTGGCAGAACCAACACTACAGAAGGTGTATGAATACTACATGCACATCACACCAGTGCCAGCTACAGTAAGACAGTGTTAATTCATTGTACTCTCCCTCATTGTAGTCTATACCACACAGACTAACAGAAGGCATCTGCCTATTGAAGTATGAGAATGACTATGACCTAGGAGCAATAGCTGACTCAGAGTGTTGTGGACAACATACATAAGGGGCTTTGTGGGAGAGGTATGTGACATATGGCCACAATCTGACAGCTACATATTGCATTGTCACCCCTATGTTAATAACCCTGTACCCATGAACTACCACCTAGGCAGTGGTCAACATAATGGACACTGTGTGTAAGGGATGCTACTGGGCAGTTGTCTTTCCTGTGATAGTTATGTCAACATACCTGTCAGGTAGTTGTAAGTGGCAACCCTAATCATGACAGGGTGCCATCCATGAATATA
Source organism: Protopterus annectens (assembly GCF_019279795.1). Classification (NCBI taxonomy): domain Eukaryota; kingdom Metazoa; phylum Chordata; order Ceratodontiformes; family Protopteridae; genus Protopterus; species Protopterus annectens. The sequence continues at coordinate 274,208,282 of NC_056727.1, forward strand.
GAGATCATTGTTCAGCCATACTCAACACTCAAGTAACCCATATCAGATCACATATTTCCTTTAAGGGGTATTGGCTATATTCAGATGGCCTACACCAGCCTTCCCAATCCCCATCTCCACTATGTAGCATGATGCCTCCCCTGAATAAAGCCATGTCCAACCCAGTGATGCTGGACATGCTACATGTTCACATCCTGATCTCAAACACATACTTCATGGACATCCACCTTCCTAGTACAAGGATCACCACATGCTGGACAGATCCTTATCACATACACTTTACATACTCCTGCCATACTATGCATCCCTGTCCAGCAAAGCTGCACATTACCCTTCTTTCAGACATAGTGTGATGACCGCATGGTAAATATATCATTAACCGTGTGGATCAGTTATGTGGCACTGTTTGACCTGGCCCCAGAAACCTGTCTGTCGGCTACAGCTAGGTAACCTTTCATCCTAGGCTCATACATGGCCCAGGGTATATAGCCTACTAGTTGACTTTGACCGTACATGCTATAGTTGATATCCAACCCTGCAAATACCATCAGGCTAGCCAGTGTCCCATGTGTATCACATGTGCAACACAGTGATACATGGCAGGATGTTGAACTGCTGTACAGTGCCATGTAGATGTATATGACAAAACACATACATGTAAAACCTTCCGTGAGCAATTCTGCAGGGTCACAGGTCATGTCCGTTAAGGCAGTGTAAGTCTTTATATGGGACATATATACAGCATCAAGGTCGACTGCATTAATGTGGACACATCCAGGCATGTGCTGATAGGTAAGAACACCAGTACAGGTAAACAGACATGCCCACATCAAGAAAGCATCCACATGGAGTATGAGCAATGTAATCAGGTGACACACACACATATATGGTGATAATATCCAATCACCACTGAGTGTCAAATGTGTGTGACACAAACATGTCAGTGGTGTCGGTGTCATGTAGATTTGCAGAAACAACTATTTAATCATAATAAATGTGATACACATGTATGTTCAGCTGTAGCTCTGTATGTCTCTGTGAGTTACTGTAACCTGTCTCCATCATTATGACTTCCAGGTATGCCGCCTGCAAGGCTGCCACCTTATAACTGCTTGGAGGATGAGGCCCTCATCCCATACCTAGTTGATAATCATCATGTACTGTTCAGCCATGTGCCACAGGATGCACAGCAGCGGGATGCCCTGTGGCACGAACTTCGCAGAGGAGGGTTAATGATGTGGGTGGCCACAATCGCACATGCCAGCAAGTGCACAGACACTGTACAGACCTGATTAGACAGGTAAAACAGCATGCAAATGCAATCGCCAGGGAACAAGGTACAACAGGTGGTGGGCCACCAACCCAGCCCCCACTCACACATACCGGGGAGCTACTGGCCAACCTGGGTACACCTGCAGAACAACATCCACAAGCCTTAGCTGATATCATGGAAGTGGGTGTCTCTCAACCAGCGAGCCTGGAGTTGCCTGGTAAGTCATTAATGCATATATAACAACTATATTCCATATAGTTACATGTGTCACTGTACAATATGTAATGTAACATCATATGCAAGGCATGTATACACACATGCTGTATACTCCATAGTATAGTCTATTGTACTGGCGTATGTGTTAACATGCACATTGCACCCTGTAGCTATCATACAGGTGTGGATAATGATCATACTGCTGTGTCACTCCTATTTAGGTACCTCTGGTGTTCCGCTGCGACAGCAGCCCGTTCCTGGTGAGACTGTTATTATTTATCAGGCATGTTAATGCACAGATCTATCCGCCATGTGGCCATTTACTACATGAACACATAATGTATGGTCCTGTCACAATATACAGGTTGGACCAGCAATGCATCAAAATGGCTACCCATATGCAATACTTGCAAACTATGTGAAACACCAACATGAAACCTCACAAACTGTCATTGCCAGATGTGTGGACAGCTGTGCATACAATGGTGGAGGTGTTGTTCACTGTAGGGACATGTACTACAGATCAGAACTACACATGTGGGAATACAAACAGTACTACAGTGTGAGCTGGAGTATGGCCAGCCCACAGGATTCACCGGTGTAGATTATACCCCTGCTATGAATGTCACACAATGTTATGTGCTATCTGACATGTCCATGACATCTAGTGGGCTGACTGCAACACTGCCCAACTATCCTGAAAAACATATCCCACATACCTAACATACCACCCTTTGTCTGCATAACCCTGTCGTCAGTGGAGCATATGACATTTATGAGTGTATGTCATATGGGACAACACAGACATGTGAAATAGACACCCGTCACAACCATTTGGCCAACACATGTTCACACATGAACATGTAGGATGGCCAGAGACATGAAGCAACACACACAGTAGACGTGATGTGCTTGTGTGTACACCCTGTCATACATTGGCTCCACATGGTCCAACTATGGCCTTTGTGTAATGGTTATATTGCATATGTGGAACAGTAGACATCCTACAGGCCTGTGCACATCTTGTGTAGGTGTGACATCAATCCACCACATAAGATGTGTTGAACATCTTGACTGTGTCACGACATGACAGCAGTCACCTGTACAGTATTCACATATATACACAGACAACCACATCAGCCCACAGATACAGTACATTCCCCTTGCTGGTGTCGGATATCACTGTCATCCTTGCTCCTCATGTGTGTGTGTGTGTGTGGTACACAGATGTCATGTGGGACATTGTGTACCAACGAGTTTGCCACTGGCCATAACTGCCAGGCAGCAGCAATATGGTTGCAGATGTGCAGGGGTGTCATCTGTATACCCTTCAGTGACCTGTGTCACATATTCCACATTATGGTTTAGTGTGTATACACCGCAGTGATGTGGGTCACATTCCACAGAATATATGTACTGTATCTGAACACAGTCATGGCTAATCACACTGTATAGCAATAGAGATGCCACATGATTCCCTGCAATGGCCATGCACATCAGCTAAATGTGCAGTATATCTGTAGGGCAGACAGACAACACTGCATCAGGTCCATGTTAGTATAACACATCCCTGCATTGGGACACCATTACTCCACTGTATATTTGACAGGACACCATTGTGTTAAACATGTATGCATGTAATTGCACACATCAGCAGATCACATGTCATACTACATGTGATTGTCAAGGTCATATGCCACACATCAGGCAGGTGTACTGTTAACCTGTGCTGGTCTACACAGTGTAACACAGGGATGTATGCTAACTACTACTATGATTGTGTAATGTGCATGCCTTCTGCTATGATGCATGCATGCTGTTGTGTGCAATCCAGGGATGTATGATAACTACCACTATTATTGTCTGAAGAGATGCATGCCGTCTGCTGTATCACATGCATATTGCATGCCTTCTGTCATATCACATGCATGTTGGGTGCCATAGTGTGTGTCTGGTGTGTGTCTAGTGTATAGATTGTAATGTACAGTTCTTGTCTGCCCCTCACAGGTGTTGATGTAGGTGCATTCCCCTCCTGCTGTTAATCTGATGTTAGTGTCCCCACAGACTCTAGCAATGATGATGAATGTATGACTGAGGCACAGGTAGGGTTGTCAGGGGCTGAATCTGTGCCATTGGTTGCCATTCCACCTATATCCCCCTCATCCCCACACACAGTTCTCATGCCAACACATACCCCATCACCAGTGGCCAAAGATGAAGGACAGTTGCCATGTGGTAGCTTGGAATAGGAAAGTGTGGAGGCTATGGAAGGTGTGCCTGCACACCCTGATGTCAGCCAACTGACTGGTGATGCCTCATACAGGCTTGTGGCCAGTGCTGCTTGTAGGAGGACCTCTAGCCAACATGTCCCTACAAGACAGAGCACAGCAGCTGGAGTCACCAGATGCATGTTTCAGGCTGTAATGGAGGCACAGGCATGTGCTGAATGGCACAACAGAGAAGGTCAAAGACTTCAGAGGGCTGCTGTCCGTTGTTTAAACAATGACATCTAGGCAATGGCAAATGCTCAACAGCAGCTTGCTGAAGTTTTGGATATACGATTGGGTGACATGGTTGGAGTCCTTGACCATGGCATGACAATCTGCAAGCTTGAGATGTCTGTGCTGGAACATCTGGTAGAAGTGAAGCGTCAGGCACGTGGACGTAGGCCAGCTACATCACCTGTTGCAGGTCTATGTGAACGAGCTACCTCACATGCCCGCTCCCATAGTGGTGGTAGCAGCAGCAGTGCAGCTGGTGCTGTGCTGTCCACACCAGGACACAGCAGGCCACATGCACGTGGCCTTGGATGGTCCCAACAGGGACACGGTTCCAGTTGACATGTGTCATCAGACAGTACCCAATCTGCACCTATGCCTGGGAGAGCCCGTGCAACCCCTGGCAGGCACAGGTCACGTGGCCATGGCTGGACACCGTGAACTGTAAAACCTAGTCTGTACAGTACACAGCTGTCAATAATACCCCTGTGTAGGCCAGACACATGCCAGAACTGTGTGCATACATACATGCACACCCCGGAAACATATGTAGGGCACCACAACACACACATGCATAACATCCACACACCCCCCAATGAGATCAAAGGCCCTAACCCACACACATGATGTCATCCAATGGTGCAGCCTAGGCCTCTGGCAAACATTATCACCCTGTACATATGATGATGCCTGTGCCGCATCCCTGTCATCCACACCATCGGTGCAGGGACATGCTCATATGATCTGATGCACAGGGTGAACAGACTAGAAAGATAAGTGTAGATTACAATTGCTGTGCACTGTTGACAGGCAGCAGACATGCCATGTAGTACAGGTTTAGAATGCATTTTGTACTAGTAACAGTATGTGTCATGTGTAACAACAGTAACTGCATGTTGGACTTGATGTTCTGCCTTCCTCCTTCAGATCTAATTGCATGTGCCGGTGAAAGTCAGTGTTTGCAGTTAGTGTCCCATATGTAAATGTGGACTACTCACAGCTATGTATGAAAATACCAGCATGCACATTGTAACTTCCACATCACATTTAGAAAGTCCAATGTTCCAAACACATCTACTGATCTACTGAACCAAGAGCATGATAACTGGGTATTAAGCTAGTGTGGCTAGAGATGTGACATCCATACTGGGTGACATCACAGGTACAGTTACATGGAGTGGGGAGGTAAGAGAGCAATTTAGCTGATGACAATGGTAGAGGTCAGTGGAAAGCATGATGCCTCATTGGGAAGCAGTAATACACGTTCCCATGACAGGATGCGAACACACAACTACACCCACACACTCAGGTATTCACACACATGTATTCAGAGACACAGTAACACACCCACACCCTCATGGACTCACCGACACAGTAACACACACACACACACACACACACACACACACACACACACACACACACACACACACACACTCACACACACACATACACAGTTGCTAGTGCACACACACACACACACACACACACTCACACACACACATACACAGTTGCTAGTGTTGAGGTGAGGACCCCTGCCTATGTGCAAATCATCATTACAGTACTGTGCACTTACATGATGCGCTACAGAGATTACACATGTGCAGGTAGTCAGTATGGCCTAAGATCGAGGACATCAACAGGGATAGTAGATTGCATCGCCTGGATGGGGGGAAGGGTCTTATCAGTTCACTATGGTAACATACATCCTCACTTCAGGGACCAGACAGCCATACATACACACACACACACACACACACACACACACACACACACACACACACACACACACACACACACACACACACACACACACACACACACACACACACACACACACACACACACACACTGTGGCATTCACTATTGAATACACCTATGTCATGCACATACAGATACCTCACATGTGTGAGATACACACCCCTGCCTATGTCCTGCTTTCTACATTGCAGTCTGTACAGATGTCTACAACAGTGTACAGGACAGTGAGTAAAAATTGAGATGTATTCCCCACCATACATGACATATATGGACACACACGCAACCACACATGCCAGTACTGTGAATCAAACACCTGCCTATCTCATGATATCTATGACAGTCTTACAGCAGTATTGCATGTGTTACAAAGTGTACTGATGCTTCCTTTGGCAACTGTGTTGATATATGCACACGGGAGGTCTTAACTGTTACAGGTGTCAAGTGATTTACCTTCAGTGTCACACTGACTGCTGTCTAAGTTGTGTGTGTTCCCCTTCAATTAACAAAACCATAGCTTAGCAGTTACACAAGTTATTGTAGGACTGGTTGTGACACACCTGTGAGCTGTCCTTAGCAAACATCTATCCTCAAAGATGCCCCACCACTTAGTTATGTCCACACATCTGTCCATACCTGAAGTACATCTTACCGTACTTTCAGCATATCACCATATACAGTTGGCAATGTTGAGGCTGCATTGCAACTGCATGATGTACTAAGGCACACGTCACTTGCAAACATCAGCAACTGCACACACATGTTATCTGAAAACATACCACTACATGTACATGTGTGTAGGTCCTACATTCCTGTCATTTGGGCATGTTTGTAGGCATTGCATTTGGTGGACATGTGTAATGACAGACATGACACATGGACTGCTGTATGATATGATAGGTGTCATGGGTGACCAGTACAGAGGGAATGTTACCTCTGTCAACATTTATATCACACCTTATGTACTGTTAGCATTCAGCAGCCATGGACCCCCTTGCATGTGTGTAAAGGCTGCAGCCACCTGTCTGCACAAAGGACAACAACAGCTATGCTATTTACATATATGTTGTATGTGTGTGGCATGTACATATCCAGGGCAGGTACTTGTATGTCATATCAAAACATGAGGGTTTTTACTGGTGTACAGCAACAGCCATCTGTTAATGCTGTCAATAACTGAGGGACACTGGTATATGTCAGCTGACCTGGTTACAAACAGTGGTATCATTGCATTGCATAACACATGTTGCAACTGTGTCAGTACATGGGTACTCTGCACAGCTGATGTAGAGCTAGGTACAGTTCACTGGCCAAAGGTCACATGGTGTTGTACTATTATATGTCCTACCACTTGTATGGATGTGTGTTGGTGCTTCGAGGCCATGGCGGTGTCTGAGGGTTACATCCTAGTATGCAGCTTTTGACACTGTGACCTGCACCTGACTCATCTGTGATGCCTTTTGTGGGAGTACTGGTCAGTACATGTGACTGGCCTTTATGTATGTGGGGGACACCACCACCTGGAGCAGTCTGTACCTGTGTTATGGCCCATATGTCTGGTTCTGAGGTATATGGTGGTAGTGCTATTGTGCACTACAGAGCCTTCAGCCAGGTGCTCCTCACTGCACAGATGTCAGTATTCCCCATTGTTGGATCTACAGTGAGCAGCTGTGATTACGAATGCTACACATCTAGCACTGGTTAGCATAAGCATACAATGCAGTTGTCCTCTAGGTGTCAGGGTGTTATCCTGTGTTTAAGACATTTGACTTGGAATTGCGCTATATGGGCTAATGCGACCTAGGTATTATCCCCACTTCCTTGAATCATGGATGCATGTGATATGTGACAAAGGCCTGTCTACTTTCAGTCATGTCATCCCAGAATGACAAACACTGGACAACCTCGTAATTACAGCAGGACATTGGCTCATTGTGTTGGTCAAGCAGTTCCCACTCCTAGCAAGACATCACTGTGAGTGGTAGTATTGTGCTTGTTATAGAATGGTACATCTAAGGTGATGGACAGCAGCAGATGTTGTGTAGATGACCAGTGTCAGATATATGTAGTGCAGCGTTCCTGCTAACAATGACAACAACTAACACTGGAGTCCATTACAATGTGTTCTTTGCGTCTAACTGTAATAGCATGGCCACTGTGGCCTTCCATGTTTAGAATCAGAGTGCATCCCAAACAGCCCTGTGCTACTAAGTGTATGAGCATGCCCAGTTTAACCTTGTGTAGTTGGAGACATAGTGCATTTCGAACAGCCCTGTGCTACTAAGTGTGTGAGCATGCCCAGTGAGACCTTTTGTCGGTTATGTGCCTCTATGTGCATGGGTATGGCCATTGTAACCCTGTATAGTGATAGTAGTCGTCCATTCCACAGATGGGCATACTCCAGTTCAGGATGGATTCCTACTTTAAACACATAGGTTCACAGGTATGTCCATCTTAACTGCCAGCATCCCTGTTGATGTCCGCATTACTAGAAGGTTATAATGACAGCCTTGAAAGGTGTAGTCTCTGTGGAGTGACTCATAACTATGTAGTATTGTAACAGTGATCTGTAGACAGGCAGGTGTTCTGATCCCACCACTGGCGTGTGTGTGTGTGTGCCTCCATCTAGCTGAGGACAGAATAATGCTTTTAGACTGCTTACACTCCATACAATTCCTATACCCAACTTTGGCAAGGCTGATGATGTCACCCACCTAGAAATACACCTCTGGGAGTGCTGTGACCCAGTAATCTTGGTAGCATGTTCTGTAACTGCGTAATGATGTAGTGTGATAAAGTAATTAGGTTGGTATTCTAATCCCAGTCTTGCCAAGTGTGTGTGTCTCTGTCTGCCTGAGGACAGAATAATGCTATAGACTGCTCACACTCCATACAATTCCTATACCCAACTTTGGCAAGGCTGATGATGTCACCCACATAGAAATACACCTCTGGGAGTGCTGTGATCCAGTAATCTTGGTAGCGGGTTCTGTAACTGCATAATGCTGTAGTGTGATAAAGAAATTAGGTCGGTATTCTAATCCCAGTCTTGCCAAGTGTGTGTGTGTGTGTGTCTCTGTCTGCCTGAGGGCAGAATAATGCTATAGACTGCTCACACTCCATACAATTCCTATACCCAACTTTGGCAAGACTGATGATGTCACCCACCTAGAAGTACACCTCTGGGGTGCTATGACCCAGTAATCCTGGTAGTGCATTCTGTAACTGCGTAATGCTATAGTGTGATAAAGTAGTTAGGTCAGTGTTCTAATCACAGACTTGCCATGTGTGTGTGTGTGTGTTGTGTGTGTGTGTGTGTGTGTGTGTGTGTGTGTGTGTGTGTGTGTGTGCGTGTGTGTGTGTGTGTTTGTCTGCATGAGACAAGTAGAATGCTTTGTAGAGTATGCACTCTCTGTACAAATCACATGACCACCTTTGTCAATCCTGCTGTTGTCACCCACCTAGGAATACACCTGTAGGAGTGCTGTAACCCAGTATTCGCCGTAGCGCGTGCCCTAAATGTGTATTGCTGCAGTGTGATACAGTAGGTAGGGGTTTGAATACAAGACATGGCAAGTCTGTGTGTGTGTGTTTGGCTGTTAGAGCCTGTGTAGAGGTGTGTAGAGGTGGCTGTGAGTGTCTAACCACTGGACATGTTGGGGAGTGGATTTTGTAGTTTACCTATATGGTGTCCATCTTATGACACATTGGCCACCTCACAAGGAGTACAGATGTTAGTCAGCTACGGGGCTGTGTTGGCAAGCCATACCCCTACATCTGGTAAAAGGCCTGGTGAACAAAGTATGCAACCCTACAAGTACCCGGTATATATCCTGCACCCATATGTTATACACAAACACACTTGCTTAGGATATCCCGCTTTGTTGCTAGTACCATGCACATTGATGACAGATACTAGGCATGGTGTGATTGCAGTGGGCTGCAGAGGACATGGCACCTTGTACAGCGGTACAATAGGCACATAATTGCGGACAATGTGCCTTCACTATGTTCCCCACTGGATGCTTGCAACATATGTGGTGCCATCAAATGTGATCCACAGAGACCATACAATGCCATACACATGTGCCCTGTATGGACCAATGCCACTGACACCAGGGAATACCTGTATCATGCTATCAATGCAGGTGCGGGGTCGACCTGCTGACTAAAAGCAGGTTTTGCCACGCCAGACCAGTATTGGCATATCGGGGGATAACAGTCTGTGTACACAACATGTGCCTACCAAACCAGGTACACCTGTACATGTCATTGTACAGTATTGTGGGATATGCACATCCCAGGCAATGTCCATGTGAAGGACTATCAAACACAGACATGGCATGCATTGAAAAGCTATAGCCATACACAATGGTAACCAGGATGTCAGGGCAGATCATGCAGTGCCCATCTGTGTGGGACATTGCAAACACTACACCCCTGTACCACACTGCACACCATTGTCAAGTGGTGCAATGCCAAGGATTACCCCTCACCCAGCCTTGTACAGCCATGCTGCACAGCCAATCACTACACATCCATGATGCAATGCATACATGCATGTCAGTATTGTCACCTTGTGTCTGCGTGTGGGTTATGATGCTCCCAACCACAGTCACTCCCAGTATAACCCTCGTTGGCATACCAACAAGATGTCAAACACTTTCACATGCCCTAGCCCATAGAACCTCCAGATATCCCCTGTGGAGCATGTAGTCCTGTGCATTACTGCACTGTAGCAAACTAAGTAGTTAGGGTGTGCATTTGTGGCCCTGGCAAAGAGTGTCAATGTGAGTCCATTAGAGAGTGTGGTTGTGGTGACAATGGAATCCGTTCATGTGGACAGCCATGTGTGCTACACCTAACGTATGTCTACTATATCTCTGTTGCAGATGTCTCTCACATGCACACATATATGTTCTTACAGCACAGCAACATGTCGGCGTTGTGGCACATGTAGTAACTTCATGCACATTTAATAGTAATGGCTAGTCAGTCAGGGGTTTGACCCCTGTACTGTTAGGCATGTGGCAGACGATGCTTAGGGTTTAGTCTCCAAGCCCTTCTCTGATGTACTTTATCTGTCCATCCCACACACTCTCTGGTGGATGTGGAGGTGTACACCTGCTCAGCAGCAGCATGTAAGTGCCCACAAATTACCCCATAGGTGGTAATCCATTAAGTACAGAAAAAGTAATTAGGGACCTGGGGACCCAAGTTGATAGCAATCTCTCATTTGACAACCACGTGGCCAAAGTGGTTAGAAAAACATTTTATATAGCCCACCTAATCATGAAGGGATTCACATCTAGATCAGGGGAGGTCATCGTGCCTCTTTACTCATCCCTCATCAGGCCCATAATTGAGTACAATGCCCCTTTTGGGATGTACCTTACCAGACACCTGCAGCAACTGGAAAGACCCCAAAAGTACCTCACCAAGAGGATCAAAGGGCTCAAAGAGATGCCATATGCTGCCCGGTTAAAGAAACTCCAGCTCTACTCAGTGGCATACCGCCTGCTCAGAGGCGATCTGTGCCTGACGTATAAAGCCATGTGCAATCTGGAATTAATGGACATGCTGCACCTCAGAAAATCCAAATCCCATCGAGCTACGCGCTCGAGAGACTTGAACCTCAGCACTGAAATAAATAGGACATGCTGGAGGGACAGATTCAAAATCCAGAGGCTCCCTTCACTCTGGAATAAAATCCCAGTCCAGGTTAGGCAGAGTCCCTCATTGACTCTCTTCAAGAGGAATCTTGAT